>NW_003852397.1:17268468-17280655 GCF_000181295.1 Otolemur garnettii | reverse complement strand
AAAAAAAAAAAATCCAGGTGGCATCAATTGAAGTAGGTAGACATACAAATATTTGCTTGGTAAAACTGAGGTTTGTTTAGCTTCTGGGTCTTGGGGGGATAAAGGCATAAAGACATGAAGATATATCCAGGGTTCTGGGTTACTTTCAACTAACTGTATGCTGATGCCCTTTAGTGAGGTTAGGAATAGATTTAGTGTGGGAGCTACCAAGTGCCAGCTGTTCAAATGGTAAGTTTAAGAAGCCTGGGAGGCCCACAAGTGGAAGGAATCATGGGCCCCTGGATGTGTGGTTCCAGTGTTTGGCTTCAATGTTTATCCTTCATGAAACTTTCAAGGATCACCACGATGGGAGGCAAAGTCTACACTCTGGATGTGTTCTCAGGGCCAGGACTCTGAGCAGCCGTATCTCACTATGTCTTGATTTATAGTTTAACAAAACACACTACCTAAGTTTTGAGTTGCTTACATTTTTTTTTATTTCAAATTAATATGAGGGTACAAATTTTTAGGTTGCATTTTTCTCACTTCTAAGGTAAAGTTCAAATTATAGTAGAACCCTTCACCCAGGGGGCAAGCGAAACACCCTCACATTCTGCACATCAGGTGCGGTCCAGCCAAATGCCCTCCCCCGCCTTTCTTCTCTATCCTCTCCTCTCCCCCTTGCTAGGCTATATTTGTGTTCATCGTTCATGCAGGTGTGTAATTGTTTATATATTGGTTTCATATTAGTACTAAGTACATTGGGTTTTTTTCCCTATTCTTGAGCTACTTTACCAAGATGAATGTGTTTCAACTTCCTCCGGGTAAACACGAAAGATGTAAAGCTCCATCTTTTCTAATGGCAGAACAGAACTCCATAGTATACAGATGCCACAGTTCATTAATCCATTCATGGGTTGATGGGCCTTTGGGTTGTTTCCACGACTTAACAAATATGGATTGAGCTGAAATAGAGTTGCTTATACTCTTAATGCTCAGATTTGTAAAGTAAATTTAGAAGAAATGGTCTTTTCTGAATTTGTGAGATATGTTCATTAATTCCACTTCAGTCAGACAGTAGACTAATTTGCTTAGACCTAATACTTCTTGGAGTTCAGCATTTTCTTGGTACTACAAAATAAGACTTTTGTTTTTATAAACAGCCGTGTTTCCTATGTCTTTAAACCCAGGACTCTAATGAATGCTCTAGGTTTTCAGATGTGAATTTATAAGCTGCCATTCATCCACTCAGCAGGCACTGTTCTAGGAGTAGAATATTCAGCAATGAATCTCAGAGAAGCACTTCTTTCCTTATAGAAACTGCAATTAATCTGAAAAAGATAGATAATTTGGGCAGTGCCTGTGGCTCAGTAAGGCGCTGGCCCCATATACCGAGGGTGGCAGGTTCAAACCCAGCCCCGGCCAAACTGCAACAACAACAACAACAACAAAAAGAAATAGACGGGCGTTGTGGCAGGTGCCTGAAGTCCCAGTTACTCGGGAGGCTGAGGCAAGAGAATCACTTAAGCCCAATAGTTGGAGGTTGCTGTGAACTGTGATGCCATGGCACTCTACCGAGGGTGACATAATGAGATTCTGTCTCTACAAAAAAAGACAGATAATAATCAAAAGATTGTAAAATGTACTGTATATCAGATGGTTATGAGTTATTTGGAAAAAAAATTAAAGCTGAAAAGATGGAAAGGAAATCCTTGGAGAGGATGTTTTCAATTTTCAGTGTTGTAGTCAAGGAAAGCTTCACTGTGAAGATTATATTTGAGGATTAACTTAAAGGAGATGAGAGAAGAGACCAAGAGTGTATTAAGCAGAAATTACAGCAATTGTAAAAACTTTTTTCTAGTCATGACGTCCATACCAAGGAGGCCAGTGTGACTAGAGTAGAGAAAATAAGAGGGAAAGTTGTAGAAGAGGAAGCTGGAAAGGGAAGGAGGTAGAGGGCCAGATTTTGGGGGCATTCTAGAAGAAGTTATTTCCTTTTTCCACACTAGCTACCATAAATGTTAGCTATTAGGCCACAGTAGGAGGGAATCCATGGAGGTTTTATGCAGACGAGTGACATTTTTGAATGGTCACTCTGGTTATGTTAAGAATAGGCTGTCAGGTATCAAAATGGGGAAGCTGGGTAAATTGCAATAATTCAAGAGATAATTGAGGGGGGTTCCGCTGTGTTGTTTAATTCCATCAGGACTGAAATCGACCTTAACTGTTTTACTAAAGTAGGAGACGGATCTGGATGATACTGAATCCCTATTCAAGGCATGAAGCATACAGAATAATTTGAGTGCAAGGCAAGTTTCTGGGTGGGTTTTACCAACTTGTCTGCATCATTTATTTGGTTTATTAATAACAGTGAGATGGATGATTTGTGCCTGTTTTCAGCGAGACCTTTACAGGGCTCTGACAATGGGGCTGCTTATGTAGCATAAAACATGCCTGCTGGACCACCGAATAATAGACTCCCACAGTCAAAAATCTCTTGCAGGCTCCTTGGTTCCAGGCAGTTTGTGCACACACTGGGTGTCCCGTCTTTGAAAGAAAACAAGAGTCCTGCAAAGAGAGGACAACTGGAGCCTGTGGTCAGCCTCTGCAGACTCCTTGCTGGGTGGCAGCCATTGGCTAGAATGCATCTTTACTCTAATGCTATTTGTAGCTCCTGTGCTTTTCCAAGATTAGACCTTAGATGTGTAATCATTTTCATTTTGGATCCTGTGGGTCTGGTGACATTAGTGCAGGGACATAGGCCAAGGTTGAAGCAGTAGAAGTGAGTTGGATGCTGAATAATATTTAAAGGAAGAATTGATGTGATTTGCGGGTGGATGCATTGGATGGGTGAGGTGAGAGCTACAGCCATCAGGAAGGGCTCCCAGCTCCTTCAGTCCGAGGAATGGACAGAGTTAGAAATGGTGATTGAGGTGAAGCCTAATTAGCATTTCTTAATTTAAAAAAAAGAAAGAGGAAAAAATTGAAGTCTTTGAATCTGGATAGTTCTTCTGGAGAGATCTGATATAAACAGAAGCAAAAAAGGGGGGAGCTTTGTTGAACACAGAACTACAAATATTTAAGAGAACTGGTGATATGAGCAGAAAGGGGAAAGTATTTTGTTCTAAATGTCTTGAAAACTTCTTTGGAGAAATGATTTCCTTTTTCCACACTAACTATATAAATTTTAGCTAATGCAAGCAAAAAGCATGGAGTAAACATCAGTAAAGCATCTAATTCTATTACACTCTATATATCCTATACACTATATCCTTCTAAGATATTTTCATTCCAACGTGATATTTCACTTACTAACTAAAATAAAAGGTGAATTGCCGTGCTGTGCACGATGAAATCAGAACGGGAAACCCAAGAAAAATGTACAACGTTCACTCAGTTCCTTTCCTATTTGGGATATTATATTAAAGCAAAATATTATTCTTTATGACTACAGACCCTATATTAATCCCAGAATTATGGGGATATTATATGAGCCCAAGGAATGAACTTCATTTCTAAGCTAAGATGAATTAAGTCTGTCATTAATGTTGCTATTGGCTTTTCATATTTATTCTCTTCTGTATTTACATTTCATGTGGAGGTCTTTTGCAGAAAATCTGGTATGACTTTTACTTGGTTGGAAAGTAAGAAAAAAGACCTTTAACTTCTCTTTAACTTGTTTGTAGTAGGTACTGCATAAATGTTTGCTAAATGAATGGATGCATGCATATTTTAATGAATATATGAGTTTAGGAAGACACGCGTAGCTTATGAATGAAAATATGAATCTATTTATCATGGCATATGTAATGCAAAGAACACGGTATGTAAACACTGAGGAATCTTTTATGATTTCCTTTGTTTGTTAAGAGCAACAGTGTTAAGACAGTTGAGACCTCTGGGCAGCAGAAAAGGGAGTCATCCCGGATCATTCTACAATAACCTGGGTAGATGGAATACAGGGCAGGACGGGCTAGGCTTAAGTCTAACTCAGGTGATTTCAGTAAACAAAACCCATGTGTTTGCTGGCGTCCCATTCCCTTATGGTGGAGACTGAAGTTAAGAAGTAGAGTCAAAGTAAGCTGCTCAAGGAAGAGGGTGTCACTCCCAGGACAGAACCGGCTCACCTGAGAAAAGGGTGGAGGCTTCTCCTTCCCATCTCTGAGTCAGGAATTCATGACCTTTCTACACACACACACTCACCACAATTTTCCCTGGGCATTTGTGAATTGAAAGATTTATTCAGGTTCTCACAAAGGAGGTGACTGTTCTCATGGGTGTTTTCAGATAGGCAGTTTCTCCACCCACTCGTCTCCCAAGATGATTCCTTAACCAGGTAGAAAATTAAAGCGTGGGATTGAGACAAGAACTGAAAACATGTTTAAGAGAGGATAGCCTCGGGATAAATTAGAAAGGAAAAAATAAAATGCCAAATTTTTATATCCTTACGTGCATGTGTGGAGAGACAGAATGCCAGACAGACCTTTCCTTCATAGAGAAGGCTTCCAGCATTATTTCTGCCTTCTTCTACACTAGTTTTAAAATTGCCTTCTGCTTCCTCTTTTCCCAGGTTATGAAACATGTGCCAATTCTCAGAGGATATTAAAAAAAAAAAAAGACAGAAAAAAATACTTAAGTAGTGCAATTCAGTAGAAATTAAACAAAGAAAGCAGCTCCTCCAACACCAAAGTGCCACACTGCCCATTAATCCCACAAGTGGGAGAACTGTGGCCAAGTATTCTCCATGGAGGTCAGGATTGCCTCTGCAGTGAACAGAACAATCCTGTCTTCTCTAATAACAAGAAAATTAAATTAAATTTTAAAAGAAGGCAGTTCGTTGTTTGTCTTTAGACAATAGACACTAGACCCCAGGAGGGGAGTGAAATAAATACAAAGAGAAAAGACGAAGGTCAGAATTTCCCAAGGTTTTCCCACAGTCTGACCAGATGCTCTGAGACACGTGTGTCCATGGCAAAGCTGAGTTCTGCAGCACTCCATATGCCGTCCTCTTTAGGGGATGCACAGGGCTCATTAAAATAGCAAAGGCCCCGAAATCCTGAACTAAAAAAAAGGTCTGGCCTCCTTTAACCTGGTGTTTCCACAATTTATGAGTCCTTGAAGGCTTTGTAAATATAAAGCACATTAAGATCTTGCAGTGTTAGCAACATGGAATATGCTTAGGGTGTTCCCAGACAGACACCACAACACATCCAAGTGTCCACAGGCCCAGCCCCAGGGAATGGGGAATCACGTAGAGGGAATCAAAGCCTTTGGCAGGAAAACATAAGCCTTTGATGCTCATAGCATCGACAAATAAATTATTTATGCTGAGAATCATGTACCATGCCACACCATGTAGGCACAGTTCATATCAGAAAGAATTAAAAGGAAGTCAAGAAACTGAAAATAAAATCTTAATAATTAAATCCACTAGGCTGAATTTTTAATTACTTTTTCCAGTACTATGAGATGAAACTTCTCTAGGATAAAAGATATTAATATTGCAATATTTTTCACTGACTCGATGCTTTCTAAACTCTGAGATCCATTTGCCTTTGGAAAACCACACTTCCCTGGAGTTCTAGTGAGTAGAATAAAAAGGCTCCCCAGGCTTCTTGGACATCATATTCCTCTTAGAAGACAATCATTTGTTGAATTAAATGCCAATTAAACAGATGGATTATATTTCCCCCACAATATGCACAAATTAAATAGTTAAAGAGAAAAAGTACTTGGTAAAACCAGCTCTGTATTTTGCTGGATCTAACACATGTAGGAAAATGGTTTGCGATGTTTGGCTAAAGCCCAGTGCCACCAGGCCTGCCTGGCTCCAGATACCAGCCTCATTGAGTGAAATATTCTATTAAGCAAACAGATGGGTGAGGGGGCTGTTACTGACTTCTCCATAAAAGTAAAACACTACATGTAACATTTCTGGAAGGATGCCTTGTGCTCCATACCTTTACAAAGGTGGATTGCAATCCATCTCCAGGATACTTTAGAAATTATGTAAGTTCAAGAAATAGATATTTGAAAGAGATTACTAGTATCAATGTGAGGTCACTGAGAAAGGGAGTGGAAGTACCTAAAGAAAACAAGTAAAAAAATATTGAGAGCATGGGTTTTGTGAGTAGCTGGAATTTCTACAACTATGAATACAACTGTTGAGATGTTTTGTAGAATAACACATCATTTCGTGAACATTCATAGATTAAAAAATAAGATTTTGGGTGTGCTTTTTAAAACTTAGTACATTTTGTTTTTAAGAGTAGTTTTAGGCTCATGGTTCAATTGGGTGAAAAGTACAGAGAGTTCTTGTACAGAAACCCCTTCCCGTTGTCAGCACCCACCACCACAGTTGTACACTTCTTATAATTAATAAACCCAGATTCACATAGTCTTATTCCCTGAAGTCCATAGTTACATTGGGTTTCACTCTAAGCATTTTTAATGAAGGAGAAACTTGGTACTGTGAATTATTTATCTTATCAAATTACTAGCAATGCTGCTTAAAGAACGTATGTTATTAGTCAATATTTGAGGATAGACCAGAACTAATGCTTTGCCCTGTTTTGAGAGAAATGATTTATAGTTGCATATTAGTTTATTCAATGTCAAGAAGAACTAAGTTACAGGAGACTGTAAGTTTTATGTACTTTACTCTGATCATCACAAGAATTCGATAAGCCTCATAAATTATAAACAACAATTTCTACGTCACAATGTAAAAATACCATCTCTCTGGTGGGACTCATTCTCTCTTTAGACTGCTACCTTTGAAAAGGCCCATAACAGAAATGTCAGCTTTACAGCAGTGCTTTATTGTAATAACAAAACCAAACCCATATTCATTTCTAATGAACATATTCTGTAAATGCTTCCATTGCAATATCATCTTGAGCTCTTCAGTACACCAACCATTGCCTCTTTCTTATAGGGGGCTGAGATGTGTTAGTTAATGGGATGAATTCTGATGCTGAGGTTCTGACTCTAAAGATTTAATTTTGATGTTTTGAACTTAGCCATGTCTCTTGATCCATTCACTAGACAGATTAAAATTCCCAAGGGAGAGATTAGAAACCCCATGATCAATTCCAAGTCTGAGAGCATTCTTGCTTAAGGCCTGATGTACACATTTCTGGCATCAATTCTGCTGAGGCATATTTCTTATCCCGCTGACTAATGCACGCCTCTGACAACCCAAAGAATCACTATTTCACTAAGCAATGCACAGAAACCCTGGATGTCCAGGATTGTTAATAAGTTTTTTGAGTTAGAAATTCATTCCCATAGATCATCTTATCTGGAGTCTAATTTTTTTGTATATTAAAGTCCTCTAGATAAGATAATTCCCAATTATTTTTGTGCTTCATGGTAAAAATAACTGCAAACATTTAAGTTTATTTATCAAATCAGAGATAATCTTTAAAATACAGAACCAAATGAAACTCAACTGCAATCCTCAACTTCTCAATGAAAATTCTTTTTGTTTTCTTGTTTCTTTTCTTTCTTCTCTCTCTCACTTTCTTTTTATTGTTGCTAAACCTTATCCTTAATACGACCTTCATCTTCAATTTGGGCCCAGATATTTAAATTTCACTCACTTTTGTCTGGAGAGTTCCTGGCCCAGGTTTGGCCAATCAAGAAACTTCATATCTTCCTTTACCCCTACTCCATCATTTGCATCTAAAATGAAGAATTGGGGATAGGCTTGTGACAAAATTATGTTTAAACTGGATTTTTAATTGCAGAAACCAATACATTCTCTTTTTTTGCTTAAGTTTATTTGAGTAGGTTTTCTTCTGAATAGAAACAGAAATAGTCCCAGAATACCCTTCCATACCCTTTCCTGGTTCGATTCATATATACATAATATTTTTTATTTAGTGCCATTACTTCCATGAATCAAGTTTTCAACAACTATGTATGAGAGCTTATGTTTGGTGATTTTACTTCTGTAATAAAATTAACAGACTCAAAATGAACTGTTATTTTTTTTTTGTACTTCACATACATTTTTTTTTATCAAAATGAACTTTAATTAGCACTATATGAATAACATTGAAATAACTTGGTCGCTTTCTTAGATGAAGTAATTTGTTTCTAGAGTAATTTGTTTGTAGATCTGATACACATGGTGAAATTCAGATATCACTTGCTATTTAAAAAAAATTTTTTTTTGTTCTAGGACTTCATAATTGCTTCTCATATTTGGGTGGCATTTATTTGGAACATGACTAATCAATGTTAGCCTCAATTTATCTTGGCTCATTTCATTGGACACATGCAGGTAGATTGCAAAACAAAAGCCCAGACAAATAAGAAAAACTACATAAGCCATATCCTTTCTTAAAAGGATTTAGCCTATAAAATCACCATTTCTCCTTAATTCTATATGAGAACTATAGCATACTAATTTCTGCTTCAATTAGAGAAGTGGCCAATGATTTCTCATCAAGTCATTGCAGGTTTATGAAATATTTGAGTACTAAAAGAGCAGTTTTATAAATTTTAATGCTTAACTCAACATAGTTTTAAAGAATTTTCAAATTCACCCCTTATTCCTTTTTAACCCACTTCACCTATGTTAGAATGATAAAATTAGTTCTATACACTGGGGGTGTGTGATATCATTTTATGATCTTTTTCACTTCATGGTACTCTGCTGAATTCTTGACAACTTTTAATCTTTAACATGACAAGAAAAAAATTGGTTGTTCATTTTCAGGAGATAAAATGACTTAAGAGATCCACATGAATATCATAAAAGGAAGCTTAGCAAAAAAAACTTCCAAAATTTAATTTAACATTAAAATAATATTGACTGCAATGTAAGAGAATATATGAACAAATGTTTGTTAATTAAAAATGAGTAGGTCAAGAGTATTAGCAACAAAATAAATTCTAATTTTGGTTATAATATCCTCTAGAGAGAAATCCTGCCTTCATCATTTAGCATTCAAAATAGTGTTTATATTAAAGTTGTTATTGGCAGAAGGGTTATATAGGAGGCTGGTGGGCTGGTTCAAACATTCTAGAAGGCAGAATGACATTTCCTAAATTTTTATAGTGATTGGCAACTAAAGTCTCAGTAAAGGGAAAGGGCCTACTTTACACATATGACCAGACTACTTCACAAAACATTTTCTAGAATTTGCGTGAGATGTAATTCTGAAGAGCTAAGCCCAAAACCTCTAAAGAGAATTCAATCTCCTATAGTCTTAGAAAACTATAGAGAATAAAGAGAGATCACACCAGGCTCTCAAAACCTTTGAGGAGCCATTCTTGAAGAGCATCAACAAATGTAACATAAGGAAGACCAAATCTTACCACAACCGTATCAAGGATCTGACCCTTGAACTAATCAACTTTCACCTTATCCACTCAATAGGATAAAAGGGGATAGATACCACACTATTGGAAAATGTCTTTGGAAATCCAATACCTTTTACATACATAAAAATTTTTAGACATACAAAAAAATAGAAAAGATGGCTGCTTAGAAAGAGAAAAGCAGATAAAATAGATCAACAAACAATCCAGATATTTTTATATAGTAGATAAGGAGTTTAAAACAAGTAGAGAAAAACAATTCTAAAAAAGATAAAGATATCAAGAATTTCAGGCTTAGCGCCTGTAGCACAGTGGTTATGGTGCCAGCCACATACACCAAGGTTGGTGGGTTCAAACCCTGCCTGGGCCACCTAAACAACCACAACAAAAAAATAGCCAGGTGTTGTAGTGGGCACTTGTAGTCCCAGCTACTAGGGAGGCTGAGGCAAGAGAATCATTTAAGCCCAAGAGTTGAGGTTGCTGTGAGCTGTGACACCATGGCACTCTACTGAGGGCGAAATAGTGACACTCTGTCTCAAAAAAATAAATAAATAAAAATAAAAATAACAAAAAAAGAATTTCAACAAAAAAGCAAGATCCATCTATGTTAAAAAAAAAGTGTATAGTCTGCTAAAATTTATAATGTAGACATTAATATCTCATTGGATGAGTTCCATAAGAAATGGGTCATAGGAGAAAACATGGTTAATTAACTTGAAGAAAAGTCAATAAAATATGGTGAAATAGGAACACATAAAGGAAAAAGGGAAAAAAAAGAAATTAGGTAAGAGAAGGAAATCAAGGGTATCCAAATGGAAAAAGAAGAGGTCAATTATCACTCTTTGAGGAAGGCATGATCTAGTATTTTATGATGCTAGCATGACTTTAAAACTAAAACCTAATGAAACATCATGAAATAAAGAAATTGCAGAACAATAATCCTTATGAACACAAATGCAAAATTAATAAAGGGAAATAACAATTGAATTCAGTTATTAAAATGATAACATATGATGACCAAGTAGACTTTATTCCAAGAATCAAAGTTGGTTTAGAGTTCAAAAATCAATTGATATATTTTACCACAGTAACAGAATCCATAATAAAATTCATATGGCAATCTATACAAATTTTGAAAATCATTTTGTAAAACATCACTCACTTCTGATCAAGCCAATTTTCAGCAAGTAGAAACTTTCTTAATCTGTGAAAAGATCCCTACAGAAAAGATTATACATAACATACCTAATGATGAAGTATTAAAAAAGTTTCTTCTGAATGCTGAAACAAGACAACAATGTTCACTGCCATCACTTCTGCTAGCCACAATACTTACAGCCAAAGTAACTATTGTACAAAGACAATACAAATAAATGAAGTTATAAAGATTAGAAAAGAAAACTAAAACTTCTGTGATTTGCAAAGGACATAATATTATATGTTTAAAATCTAAAAGATTCTATAAAATTCTAATAAATTTTGCAGTCACTGGATACAAGTCAAATATAAAATTTAGGTATGTGATTTTGTTAATTTCAAAATATTATGGGGGATACAAATGTTTTGGTTACACGTATCAATTTCGTGATGCTTCGGTTATCAGCATGCCCATTACCCAAATAGTGTTCATTGTACTGGTTAGGTAGGCTATGCACTTCCCCTTCTCATCTCTTTCCTGTGCTTGATTTCCAGAGTTTTACCTCCCTCTATGCACGTATGTACTCATCAGTTAGTTTCAATGTAATAGTGAGAAATGTGGTGTTTGTTTCTCTATTCTTTGTGTTCTTCACTTAGAACAGTGGTCTCTAGTTCCATCCAAATTGTTACAAAAGGCCTTAAATCATCCTTCTTCATGGCTGAGTAGCAATCCATGGTATACATATACCACTTATGAACTGATGGACACTAGGGTTGATTTCACATTTTTGTGATTGTGAATTGTGCTGCAGTGAACTTTCGAGTTCAGGTGTCTTGTTGATAAAATAATTTCTTTTCTTATGGGTAAAATATCACAGTAGTATTGCTGGATCAAATAATTGGTTGACTTTTAATTCTTTGAGAAATCCCCATTCTGTTTATACTAATCTGCAGTCCCACCAACAGTTCTGTCTGCATCCTTGCCCACAACTCTTTTTCTTTTCTTTCTTTTTTTTTTTTTTTTTTGTTGAGATGGAGTCTCTGTTGCCTGAGTAGAGTAATCATATCTCACAGCAATCCCAAGTTCTTGGGTTTGAGCAACGTTCTTGCCTCAGCCTCCTGAGTAGCTAGGAATACAGGCACCTGACACAATGCCTAACTATTTTTTCCCCCATATTTAGTGGAGCTGGGGTCTTGTTCTTGCTCAGGCTGATCTTGAACTCTTGAGCTCAAGGAGTCCACCTGCCTTGGCCTCCCAGAGTGCCACAATTATAGGCATAAGCCACCACTCCCAGCCTGTGCCAGCAACTATTATGTTTGGACTTTTTAATAAAAGCCATTTTAACTAGGGTAAAGTGATAGCTCATTGTGGTTTTAATTTTCATTTCCCCAACAATTAATGACTTTGAACATCTTTTCCTATATTTATTAGCCATTTATCTAACTTCTGAAAAGCTCCTGTTTGTCCAGATGCAATGGCTCATGCCGTAATCCTACCTCTCTGCGAGGCCAAAGCTGGTGGAATGCTTGAGCTTAAGAGTTTGAGACCATCTTGAGCCAGAGAAAGACCCCATCTTTACTATAAATAGCAAAACTTATCTAAGTCTTGCGCCAGGCACCTGTAGTCCCAGCTGCTCAGGAGGCCAAGGTAACAGGATTGCTAGAGCCCAGGAGTTTGAGATTGCTGTAAGCTATGATCAGACGGACACTGTAGCGAGACTCTTACTTTTTTTTTTTT
>NW_003852397.1:17245660-17268359 GCF_000181295.1 Otolemur garnettii | reverse complement strand
GCCCGGCTATTTTTTGGTTGCAGCCGTCATTGTTGTTTTGGCGGTCCGGGCTGGGGATTCGAACCCGCCACCTTAGGTGTATGTGGCTGGCGCCTTAGCCGGTTGAGCTATAGGCGCTGAGCCGCGAGACTCTTTCTTAAATAAATAAATAAATGCTTCTGTTTACATATTTTGTCCACTTTTTAATGGGGATGTTTTCTCATTGCTGATTTTCTTGAATTCTTTGTAGATTCTGGTTATTAGCCCTTTATTAGATATATAGTTTGTGACTATTTTCTCCCATTCTGTGGGTTATATCATTGCTCTGTTGATTATTTCCTTGGTTGTGCAGAAGCTTTTTAATTCAATCAAGTCTTGTTTATTTATTTTTATTGTTGCTATAATTGCCATTAGGGTCCTCTTCATAAATTCTTTACCTAGGTTGATATCTAGAATAGTTTTCCAATAGAATTATTTTGGTTTCATGCCTTACATTTTAGTCTTTTATCCATTTTTTGTTAATTTTTGTGAGTGATAAGAGAGATGGATTCTGTTTTATTTTTCTGCATGTGGCTATCCAATTGCCCAGAATAATTCATCGAACAGAATTGAACAGTTGAACAGTGTTCATTGAACAGGGCTTCTTTTCCCCAGTATAAATTGCTCTCTTTGTCAAAGATTTGTGGGCGGTCTGTGAAAGGTTTTCAGTCTGGCTTCTCTGTTCTGTTCCATTGTTCTGTGTCTCTACTTTGTGTCAATACCATGCTGTTTTGCTTATTATCACCGCCTAGTATAGTTTGAGGTGTGGTCATGTGATGTCTCCAGATTTGTTCTTTTTGCTTAAGATTTCTTTAATTATTTGGGTTTTTTTTTTCTGGTTCCAAATGAAGTGTACAATTATTTTCTCTAGATCTTTGAAAGGTGATGTTTGCATTTTGATGGGGATTGCAATGAATTTATAAATCACTTCAAGTAGCATGGACATTTTATTAATTTTGACCCCACCAGTCCATGAGCATGATACATTTTCCATTTGTGTTGTCTGTGATTTTTTTCCTTGATATTCCACAGTTCTCTTTGAATAGATCTTTTACTTCTTTGGTTTAATATAGTATAAGGATTTTATTTCATTTGTATCTATTGTAAGGGAATCTTTGATTTGACTCTCAGCTTGATTGCTATTGGTAGAAAGCAGCAGTCTCCAAACTTTCTGGCACCAGGGACTGGTTTCATGGAAGACAGTTTTTCCACAGACCCTGAATGAGGGTGGTTTCATGATGATTCAAATGTATTACATTTATTGTGTACTTTATTTATGTGAGTATCACATTATCATAATGAAATAATTATATAACTCACCCTAATGCAAAATTAGTGGAAGTACTAAGCTAGTTTTCCTGCAACTATATGGTCCCAGTGCTAACATCACTGCTTCCGCCCCACATCAGATCATCAGTTTTTAAACTCTTTAGGGAGCATGCAACCTAGATTCCTTGCATGTGCAATTCAGTATGGTTTGCACTTGTATGAGAACGTACTGCTGCCTGTTGCTCTGACAGGAGGAGGAGCTCAGATTGTGATGTGAGTAAAGGAAAGTGGCTGTAAATATGATGAAGCTTTTCCAGCTCGCCTACTGCTCACCTTCTGCTGTGAGGCCCAGTTGCTAACAGGGATCAATACTTATCCATAGACTTGGGGACAGCAGGTGTACAGGAATGCTGCTGGTTTGCGTGCATTGATTTTGTAATCTGAGATTTTGTTGAATTTATTTATCTACTCTAGGACTCTCTCAGTGGAGTCTTTGGGGTTTTCTAGAGGTAGGATCATATCATCAGCACAAAGCAACAGCTTTGCCTCCTCTTTCTTTTTTTTTTTTTTTTTTTGAGACGGAGCCTCAAGCTGTCCCCCCCTGGGCAGAGTGCCATGGCATCACAGCTCCCATCATCCTCCTTCTCCTGGGCTCAAGCGAGTCTCCTGCCTCAGCCTCCCAAGTAGCTGGGACTGCAGGCACCTGCCACAACACCTGGCCAGACCTACTCTTTCTTAATTTGCATACCCTCCATTTCTTTCTCTTGTCCGATTATTCTGGCTAGGGCTGTGTGGAATGGAAGTGGTGACAGTTGGGCACTCTTGTGTGGTCCCAGTTCTTAGTGGAAATGCTTTCATTTTTTTCCCCATTCAGTATGATGTTAGATGTGGGTACATTACATATGGGTTTTATAATTTGGGGATTTGTTTCTTCTATGCCTAGTTTTTTCATGTTTTTTTAATCATGCAAGTGTGAATTCTTTTATTTGTATCTATTGAAGTGATTCTGTGGTCTTTATTTTTGCTCCTGTCTATGTGGTAACTCACAGTTTTGACATAGGTATGTTGAACCATTCTTGCATCTCTGAGATGAAGCCCACTTGGTCATAGAGGATTATTTTTTTGATCTGCCATTGCATTTGGTTGGCAATCATTTGGGGGGGGGTTATATATTTTATGCAAAAGTAATAAACAACTATAATTAAACTGTAGAAAACATCATTTACTATACACTATAACATTAATAAACCTTTCATTATGACATAGAATGCCCTTAATTACAAATTAAAAAATCTTATACTGAAAACTAAACTGAGAGGAAAAAAAGTAATAAATGGAAAGGTACATGAGGTTCAAAAACTGGTTATTAAATATTATTAAGTGATTAATTCTCCCAAAACTAATCAGCACGATCAGTACAGATTCACTCAAAATTACCAAGTGTTTGTCCATGTGTGCATGTTCGTAGGGTGTGTGTATTTAGACCTGATGAGCTGATTCTAAAATCTGTATGAAAATGCAAAGGACCCAGTTAAATCAAGATAATGGTGAAAAAGATCAAATTGATGAACTTAACAAACTTATGGCAACTATGACAGAGTAAGATTGGTACAAAGACTGACAGTGACAGATAAAAGATTAATACACAGTCCAGAAACAGATATTTGCCTATCTGATCATCTGTTTACAATAAAGGTATAATATCAACGCAATTGAAGAAAAATCATCTTTTCCATGGAGTTAGGGAGGTACCTATCTTAATCAAAACTTATTTAGAGATAGATCATGAATGTAAATAGGAAAGATAAACATTACAACTCTAGATGAAATAGGAGAATATTTTAATGTCCTTGGGGTAGGCTAAGATGTTTTAAATAAGACCAAAAAAAAAAAAAAGAAGAAGTTTATGAATTTGGACTTCTTTAAAATTGTGAATGGTTATTTTTTAAAAGTCAGCATTATCAGAGTAAATAGACCAGACAAAAGATGGTAAAAGATGCTTGCAGTATCTGGCTGTTTGTATCTAGAATTTTAAAAAAACAACAAAAAACTCTTACAAATCATTAAAAAAAATACAGAACACACAACACACAATAAATAGACGAAAGATTCAAACAGGTACTTCACAGAAAAGGAAATCTAAGAGGCCAAAAATTAAAGAACTACACATCATAATCCATCATGGAAACACAATTTAAATCACAGCAAATCACTTCTACACACCCACTAGAATTACTACAATTATGATAAAAATCTTTACATACTGGCAACAATACCAAGTGTTTATTACAAAGTGAAGTAACTGGAACTCAAGCACTACTGCTGTGGGAACATAAATCGGAAAAAGCATCTTGGGAAACTATGTGCAATATCACCTACCGAAACTGAGCACACTCATACTTTATAGCTCCTGAAATAGAAATTTTATTCTTATGTATATAAACAAGAAAAATAAGTGCATGTGTCCCTTAAAAGACTTATTTTAAGAATGCACATGGCCACTTTGTTCATAAAAGCCCCAACTGGAAATAACCCAAAATGTCCATCAATAGCAGAATGGATAGATGAATTGTAGTATATTTATACACTGGAATTCACACAGTATTTAAATTGAATACATTATTGTTACATGTAGCAACATATACGAATATACTAGAGATAATATTGAGTGAAAAAGCCAGTTAGAGAAGAATAAATACTGATTACATTTGTCTGAAGTTGACAATCGGCAAAGCATATCCACGGCTATTGAAATTATACTATTGGTTATGGTGAATGTGTTATTGACTGCAAGAGATGTAAGAAAGCGTTCAGTGTGCTGGAAATTTTCTGTGTTTTGACTTTGGTAGTGGTATCACAGAAAAGCATACACATAGAAAAATGTGTCTATAATTGTGTGTTTTTCTCGGTAAATTGCAAATATTTGCCCCGATTTTAGTCTACTAAACTGGCATGACTCATATCTGGAAATGTAAAGATTAATTTATATGTTATATGTTTATATGTCTATGTCTCTGTTTTTGTGCCAGAACCATGATCTTTTGGTTGCTATAGTCTTGTAGTAGCTTCAAGTCTGGTAAAGTGATGACTCCAGCTTTGTTCTTATTGTGTAAAGTTGCATTGGCTATTCATGATCTTTTCTGACTTGTTATGAAGTATAGAATTATTTTTTCCAGATTTGCAAAAAATGGTACTGGAATTTTAATGGGAAGTACATTGAATCTGTAAATCACTTTAGGTTATATAGCCATTTTAACCATGTTGATTCTTCCAATCCATGAGCATAACAGAACAGATAAAAACATATACTAGCAAAAAGAATCTCTGTTCAATAAATAGTGCTGGGAAAACTGGGTAGCCTCATGTAAAACAGGATACCCACCTCTCACCACTCACAAAAATTAACTCATGAGGAATAAAAGTCCTAAACCTAATACAGGAAACTATAAGAATCCAGGAAGAAAGTGGTGGAAAAACTCTTATGGATATCAGCATAGGCAAAAAATTCATGAAGCAGACTCCCAAAGCAATCACAGCTACCGTAAAAATAAATAAATGAGACTTAATTAAATTAAATGCTTCTGCACAACCAAGGACACAATCAAAAGAGCAAATGGATGATGGACGGAACTGTAGAAAACATCCCCATACTATACATTTTGTAAAGGACTGATGACCAGAATCTACAGAGAATTCAAACAAATCATCAAAAAACAACAAAACAACCCCATTAAAAAGTGGGCAAAAGACATGAACAGAAACTTTTCAACATACAGTAATGGCCAACAAATTATGAAAAAATGGGTTGTAATCATCAGAGAAATGCAAATCAACACCACAGTGAGAGTCATCTAAGTCCAATGAGAACGGCTCCTATTAAAAACTCCCCAAACAACAGATGCCGGTGTGGATGTGGAAAGGATTGCTAACGCAGTGTTGGTGGAACTGCAAACTAGTGCAACCTCTGTGAAAGGTTGTATGGAGATACCTCAAAGACCCAAAAGGAGACCTATAACTTTACTGAGCAATTCCACTGCTGGGTATATACCCAAAGGAAAAAATGGCATTTTATATAAAGGACACCTACACTTGAATGTTTATGGCAGAAGCCACCAATACACAAACGGATTGATACAATGTGGTATGTGCATACTATGGAGTATACTCAGCCACAAAAGAAAATGGTGATCTAGTATGTTTTGTGGTAACCTGGATGGAAGTGCGAACCATTCTTTTAAGTGAAACATCACAAGAATGGAGAAAAGAGCACACGTACTCAATACCAAATTGGAACTAATTGATTGGCACTTAACTGCACAAATGAAAGTAAATCTCAATGAAAATCAAGCTGAGGGGAGGAAGGAGGGGGTGGGTAAATTCACACCTATTGGGTACAGAACACAATATCTGGCTGAAAGACATGGTTACAACTTTGGTTGATCTGTACAAAAAACAGAATGCAAACAAAACGTGTACCTGTGATTATGAAAATAAAAAAAAAATTTAAATTAAAATCGATTTGGACTACTGGAGAATCCCATAATTACAAGCTATGGGAGGAGTTGTGCAATGTAGTCCTTGACTAGCTGGTTTCAGGAAGCTCACCATCCATAACCTATCTCCAATTGCATTGCTATCAGGTGAAGAAATCTTCACTTATGAGCTTTTCCCATGAGGCAAAATGCTAGGAGAAGCAGAACCATTGCAATGGCTACTTTATAATTCAACATAAACAAGCAGACCTAAGATCCAAGGAAAGATTTATTACAGTATGTATAATGTCATACTATGCAAACTTACTTTGTAGATAGTAGCCAATAGTTTACAACATGCAATCTTTTTAAGATACCAGTTATTATATTAAGGATTTCTTTTTTTCTTTTAGATGACTATTTCTGCCACAATCCTTTCAAAGAAAATTTTTCATTGAAACAAAACACTACTTTATTGATTTTTAATTTAGAAAAAATTTCAACTTAAGAACTTGAATGATATATTATTTTACATGTGACATTATTGATCAAGTCTTTACAATTCTGCATATAAACAAATTAAGCAATAATACCAGGAGTTTTCCAAGACCACATGGTGTTATTGCTGGAGAAGCAAATCTTAATATTCTTTCGGTAAGATTATGTTTACATGGAGCAAGTGTTTTTCAACCACACTGTATTATTTGGCCCTGAATATCTTTTCTACGCCCTTTTGAGACTTGTCTTGGCAAAAAAGGAAGCATAACAGGTAGGCCAAATGGTAACCAAAATACTCTCAGAAGTAAAAATTACTAGAAGTTGTAAAAGACAATGCTCATAATGTTGGCACTTCATCTTGACCCAGTAAATCTATAAGGGAATCCTTAATTTTCATTACTACTCTAATTTGTAAACCCCCAATTTAACATGATTTAAATTCTTTCAGTTGAAAACTGATGATAATCTCATATTTTAAAAATTATGTGATAGGATACAAATAGGCTTAAATTATTACATCATAGCATATAGAATCATTAATAATTAATAATATAAAAGAAAGTGAACCCATTTTCACTCATGAAAAATTTCCTGATGTGAAAATTTTCTTTAATGTCCACATGTATTAAAAATGATGAATCAGGCTCGGCGCCTGTAGCTCAAGTGGCTAAAGTGCCAGCCACATACACCTGAGCTGGCGGGTTCAAATCCAGCGCAGGCCCACCAAACAACCATGACAGCTGCAACCAAAAAAAAAAAAAAAAAAAAAAAATAGCCAGGCATTGTGGTGGGCACCTGTAGTCCCAGCTACTTGGGAGGCGGAGGCAGGAGACTCACTTGAGCCCAGGAGTTGGAGGTTGCTGTGAGCTGTGATGCCACGGCACTCTACCCAGGGGGACAGCTTGAGGCTCTGTCTCAAAAAAAAAACCAAACAATTATGAATCAAGTCTTAGTATAATTAACTCACCTCTGATAAACAAAATCTTCAATAGAATTAAAATTATTACAAGACCACTAAGTCACTGAAAGGAAAAGCTGGATGGTTATACAGACATAATAACAAAACCAAATTTGTTTTGAAAAAATAAGAGACACTGTGTCACATAATCTCCTTATTACCTTTAAATATTGGTCTGTAATTTTGTCTACAAATTTTCCTGAAAATTATAGAGAAACAACAAAAAATGGATTTTGACATTCAACTTTGGATTGAGGTATGCCAGAAAAGAGTGTATGCTATTACTCAATATATTTGAGAAATATTATTTTTGAATGATTTTGAAAGTTTTCATAATGGCTCTGTCCTTTTGCTATTTTTTTATTTTGACACTTGATTAAAATATAACTCTCTCTGTATTTCATACATTGCTTATGACAGTTAAAACTGGCAGAAACTATTTAAAGAAAGCAACCAGATCTCACCAGTATTATCTACAGTGTCCCTCATTTTCTGAGGAAGTCTTGTGGAAACATTGGGGAATGTTAATGCTGTCTTGGTAGTCAGCAGTAAGACAGAGTAAAATTCAAGTCGCTACGATCAATATGCCAGGCAAGACCAAGACCAAGCCCTTGACATCTGAGACAGGAGGAAAAACATCTGCTTACAGTCAGCCACCCACACCGAATACAGCATCTGACATTGCACTATCAGGATCGATGTTCTTTAACACGTTAACTAGGCAAGGAAGGCAGAGATCAACCACAGCAGGAAATTACATTTTTAGAACTCGTCCTTGTTGAAACCATTAGTTTGTGCAATGACTACTTTTTTACATTTCTCGCTTTTATGGAAGTCTAAGAATGTCACCATAGACAATAAAGCAAAAAGAGTTGTATTTATTAATAACGTTGCTTTTGCTAAGAGAACTGTCTTCGCTTTTATTAAAACAACTTGGCATATTTCCATTCTACTCCTAACGTTACATGTTTAACATGACACAGAAAGAAAAGACTGGAAACTACCAGGAACCTCAACAAACATTACATAGTCTTCAAACATTTACTCAATATTATAAGATTAAATGTATTAATGAAAACATTTACCAGAAAATCCACTGATTTCATAAAATAGAAACCCAACCTGTTTAGATAAACTGGTGCCTCGTTATAGAAAGAAACATCCTCTTGTGCCTCCTATCATCTAACATTCATTATAAAATATTTTACAAAAGATTGAAAAAATAATGTAAAAATGCAAAATTGGTATACAGTATAACAAAGCTAGAGAGTATTTCTCTCCTTACCTTCCTTTCTAAAAGTAAAAGGATATTTTCCTGCCCAGGTTGATAGAAGTTAAAATACAGCACAGAGGGTAGGGACCTTTAAGAAATTTTGGATTTTCTCGGCTGTGGCGAAGTGGGGAAGGCGTCTCCTGATTCCCCTAACCACTCAACCATTCCACTTTTCATTAAGTGTAAGATGATATTCTTCCTATATTACTTTTTTCAGCTACTTAGTGCTATATAAATTATAAATATAAAGTATTTGCTTTTTAAAAAAGAAAAAATAGAATAATATATAATAAATGATAAACTGAGAGGTCAATTCAAATCAGAACCACGTTCAAGATGGTCACAATTAATCATTAGAAATACTAGTAATACAAGCAATCTTATTGTAAATAATGCTGTCAATTTTTCAGTGTCTTGATAAATAAGAAATCCCACTGGATTTTATTTTAAATAGTCGGAAATAACATATAAGCAAGTTTAATTCAATTGAATTTGTACTCTTTCATGAAAAACAAACAAAAAAAAGCCAGAATGTAGTAAGTCGTTAGTGACAAATAACACAAAAGTAATCTTATAATACTCTTTAAAATCTATGAATTATTCTATAACAACTATTTGAATAATCAATATGCCACTAACATTATGGGGATTTAGTTTCTAATGTATAAACACTCATGACCAATAAAGAAGGGCTAAAAATTAGTCCAATTTTCTGTTTATACATTTACCTAGTAAAATTTAAAATATGTAAATACTATATGAAAATAAGGGAACAAATGGCAGAGATTTCAATCTTTACACATGCATATGAAATAAAAGTTTAGATTAGAAAATGTGCAGAGGGATCCATGATGGAAGTCAGCAGAGCTCAGAGTGTTTGAATTTATTCTTATAATGGCAGTTACTGTTTTGGTTTCACTCAGAAATAGGATCTTTGTCAATGGAGCACAAATCTGAACTGATCTCAGTATTGAAATCACTGTGCTATGTTCTTTACCTTTTTTATTTAAGAGATTCAAAACATTTTTATTTCATGAATTAAATATGGCTTTATTCCTTTAAAAAATTCACAAACATAGAAATTGTGCTGCCTGCCCTCTGGGTCATATATTCAAATGCACCTCCCTTAGTGTCAGGAAAAAACTTAAGTTCAGCAATTAGCTCTTCTGCAAAAAATAATCATTAGGGAAGATCATTACCCAGATACTTGTGATTTCACATATTCTGATCGTTTTGGAGCATTTCTTCTTATATTTATATGAATACAGTAATATCTATTGCTACCCATTGCTTTATTTAATGCTACTAAGATACGACTCTACATGAGAAATAGATTGAGATTAGCCTTAATCCAGTATTTCTTTGTCTTAAAAGATATCCAGATATTCTTCTACATATTTATACAACTTAACTCAAGTATAAACTGGCAATGAGAAGCTTCTCCAATTTTTTTCCCTTAAAGACTTTGGGGAAACTACTAAAGCAGTTAATAAAACAGAGAATATTATTTTGTGTTCAGTGACATTTTCCTAACTGATTTATTGCAATGATGGTAACTAGGCTAAATGTTAAGTGTGCCATATTGACGCTCCTCAAAGTCGGAAGTAAATCAAAAGTTTCAAATTTTGATATGTTCATTCATTTTGGAAAAGTCTATGACAGAGAGATCCAGCATTAGAGGAATTCATCCAGTTTATATAGACTGTTCAAAATGAGTGTACCAGCTAATAACTCTTAAACATTTCACCTAAACAGAAACGTAAATGATTCTTCCTAGGCTGGTAACGTTGAAATAACAGCAAGATAGAAATCTAAAGCAAAAGAAAAATGTGTTATGTGTTCTCATGGGAGGAAAGAGGTGGTAGAAAATTAAATGTCCAGCCGTTCTGGATTCTACTATCTTGGGTACCAACAAAGACAGTGCGAGATTTTTTAAATCTATACATGGTCCTCAAGTCACATACTATCAAAAACTAGCAATTCTTTCAGAAGAGATCACTGATTGTTTTTATATTGGATATTGCTTTCTGTGTTAATCAATTCTAATATTATACAACACAGCCATTGAGAAAATAATAGATGAATAATAGTTATTTAAATCAATTGACTCTTTTTACTACGGTGAATTCCTCTGAAACCATATTTTGGACATCTTAATTGTGTATCAAAAAAAATTCATCTATTTTGCTCATTTCAAAATATTCTTATGCTAGTGAAAGAAGAGTTTGTTATTTACAAATAGCAGTAGTTTTGAATTACATTTTGAAAAAGAAGTATGAGGCTGGAGGTCTTGTGCAATTTTAATATAAAGTTACAGTAATCAACACAACATGACATCAGTATAAGAATAGATATGCTGAACAATACAATAAGGTGAAGAGTGCAGAAACAAACCCACACACTAGGTAGCACCTGTGGTACAGTGGGTAGGGTGCCAGCCCCATATACTGGAGGTGGTAGGCTCAAACCCAGCCCTGGCCAAAAAAAAAAAAACAACAACAACTGCAAAACAAACCCACACACTTGTAAATTGAGTTATCAATTATGGTAAATTGATTACTGGCAAAGATGCATAGGTAATTTGATCAGGGAAGAGTAATTTTTACCATAAATGGTGCTACAACAAATAGATAAGTATATGCAAAAAAAAAAAAAAAATCAGGTGTTAACCTCACATCAGATGCAAAAACTAAATAAACGTGGATCTTAGATTTCAGTATCACAATTAAAACTATAAAAATTTTCAAAGAAAATGGGAGATAAACTTGTCTTTCAGCAAGCATTTCATACATGTGATTCCAAGTGCCTGATGCACAAAAAGGTGGCAAATTTGCCTTCATCAAAATTAAATACTTTCAGTTTTCATAAGACACCATTAAGAAAATGAAAGGACAAACCCAGAGTGACAATAAAGGACTTGCATCTAGAATGTATTAGTTACCTATTGCACAACAAATTACTCTAATACTTAACATCTTAACATGAGAACCATACTGTTTCTGAGGGTCAGGAATCTGGAAGTGGCTTAGCTGAATTGTTCTGGCTTGAAATCCCTTAGAAGGTTACAGCCAAGCTCTTGGCCAAGGCTGCAGTCCTTTGGACTTAGTGAATGTGCTTCCATGCTCACTCACATGGCTGTTGGCAGGGCTCAGTGACCTTCTGGCTTTTGACAAAATACCCCAGTTCCTTGTCCCATGGGCCTCTTCATAGGCCATCTGATCTCCTGACGTGGCACCTGGAGTCTCTCAGGTGAATGATACAAAGGGGCAAAAGGTGGAGGGAAGAGAAAGCTATGATGTAAGATATAGTCTCCTATAACCTCATCTTGGAAGTGGGGTACCATCATTTCTGCCAAGTGCTTTTCGTCCTGCTGGTCAGACCAGTCCTAGAAAATCAGGACCAAAGTCTAAAGTGCTATACAAAGATTTGGATAACCGAAAGTGAGGTCATCTTAAAGGTTGGTTATCTAACAGACTATATAAGGAATTCCTGAATCTGTAGAATAAGAGGACAAATAACAAGAATATGGGTAAGGTATTTCCATAGACACTTCACCAAAGAAGATATGTGAATGGTCAAAAAGTGCTTAAGATAAGCTTAACGTCATCATCATTAGGATAATGCAAATCAAAGTTACAGTGAAATATCACCTATTGACTAGAATGACTATAATCAAAAAATCTGGCCATAAGAAATGTTGGCAAATATTGGGAGAAAATGAAAACCTTTGTAGGTGGGGATGTAAAATGGATCACCCACTCTGGAGGATAGTTTTGGCAGGTTTTAAAAGTTAAGCATCCTCTTAGCATAGGACTATCCTAATTCTAATGCTAGATATTTATTCAAGAGAACTGAAAACATACATCCACATAAAGATCTGTGCATAAATGTTTATATAGCATCACTTACAACATCCCCAAACTGGAAACAACCCAAATGTCAGTTCAGTGATTGGCAAAACAAAATGTGGTATCCATACAATGGAATAATACTCAGCAATGAGAGAGAATGATTGATGCATGCAGCAAAATGAGCATATTTCAAAAAATATGCTAAATGAAAGAAGGCAGGCTATGAGTTTTCTACTGTTGCTCTAATAATTATGGCAAACGAATGACTTAAAACAACATGAACTTATTATCTCCTAGTTCTATAGGCCATACGCCTGACATGGGTTTCACTAGACTAAAGTCAAGTTGTCAACAGACTGTATTTCTTTCTGCAATTTCCAGAGAAGCATCTATCTCTTTGATCTTTCCCTTTGGGAGGTCTTCTCTTTCATGGCTTGTGGCCCCCTTCTCCTTCAAAGCCAGAAATAGCAGAATAGTAAGTACTTCTCACATGTTATCTTTCTCACCCTTCTTCTACTATTATATCTTTCTATCCCAGTGGGAAATGTTCTCTGCTTTTAAGGGTGAATTGATTGGATTAGGCCCACTTAGATAACCCTGGATAATATGCCCGTCTGAAAGTTCCTCTTGCAACCTGAAGTGACATATTTACAAGTATAAGGATTAGGAAATAGATGTCTTTGGAGGGCTTTTATTCTACCTACTAAATCTTTCATATGAAATTTTTAGAAAAAACAAAATTAAATAGATAAAAATTATATCAGTGGTTCTCTGGGATTGAAAGTAAGAGTAGGTTTTACTGAAAATAGGCATGAGAAATCTTTTCAGAATGATGAAAATAATATAAAATTGGATCACGATCATACATGCACAATTCTAAATTTTACTGAAAATCATTAAGTTGCATACTTTTCCTGGGTTAATTTTATGATATATAAAATATGGTTCAAGAAACTGTTAAATATTTTACATGAATAGAGAAAAGCAAAGGAAAATTGTTAAAATAGTCAATATTATTCAAACAAAGCCAAATTAACAAGGACCTCTTAGGTGGGACTTTGACTCCTGGTGAATTGCTGTTTTCTCCCAATCAATGAAATGAGCATTTCAGCTTTTGTCATTAGCACATTATATTTAAACATAATGTCTTCGCTGCTGATCTTAAAGACAGTACATTCTCATCATTACATCACCGGAAAAAAATAAGAAATGTTATTGTGTCTGGTAGGAGACTTCTGAACTCAAAGAAAGGGCAGAATAAAGGCCTTTGTTTACATAAAAACCTCTTCCATTGAATGAATTATGAATATGTAGACAGAAATGTCAGAATCAGATCCCTGACAGCTTGGTCTCAGCATTCACATAAAACTATGATGCATCATTAAGAATCGTACCAAGCTCATTTGCCAGTCAATGTTTTCCTCATACACGTATAGTGAATCATTTATTTACAGTGTCGCTTGTCTCACAAGTGGTAAATCAGGCCCCTGAAAACTTCATGTCTTCTCTGAGTACATATATTACGATACATAGATTTAATCACTTAAAAGACATAAGCAGTTGACAGACATTTGCTCTAGAAGTAGTCAGGAGAGTTATTTTACCCTAATGAGGAATAAAGTGATCTTCTCAGCCTCTTTATTAGTGATGAATCATTAATTTATTCTGATTAGTCTTAAAGATATGAATGAGTCAGCTAGCTAAACTGTGTGAAGTGGTGGGCGCTAGCTCAGGAAGTCTCATGCCGACATACTTAACAGGAGATGTTGTTGCCTTACTGTGGTTATTCCCATGATGAAATTCATTCTGCTTTTATTTTATGCCTTGAGGTCTCCTGGAACTGGAGGCGTAATGTCTATGGGTTGCTTTAAAATGAAGAATTTATCCGAAGAGAATGCATTACTGTATAACTGTCAAAACAACGTGGATGAGAGTGAGGGCCCGATGGTCATGCTAACATGATCTTACCTTAAAGCATGAGAAAGTAAGAATCGGTACATACTTCTTTTAAATGCTTCTGTGAAATAAATACTGAAAACTTACCTATTTACTATTTTACTTTCTTTCGTAAATTTTTTTCTCCTTTTTTTCTTTACCCTATTTCAACTATTGTAGACTTTTCAAAAATCTCAACATTGTGGGTCACATATTAGCACATACTTTGAAGTTGAATATCTGTTTCTTCTCTTCCATATTGATGATGTTGACAAAAGAATCAGGAGCTAAAAACAGGGTATTCCAAAAGTCACCCCTACAGTCATCAGACATAGGGAAAATGGGGAACTGTAGCTTAATATACCTTTATTTACAAAATATTCATTATGAAATTTTACAAAAGATTTAAAAAATATTCTGTATGTATTGACCACCTCTGTGTAAAATTTTGTAATAAATATTTTGTAAATAAAGATACATTAGGTACAATTCCCCATTTTCCCCCTGTATGGCAACTATAGGGGCAACTTTTGGCCTCCCATAGGTACATCCATGGGAAATGCAATTTTACCGATATTTATCAATGTCTATATTTCACTAATTCTTCATAAAGTAGGGTTGAGAGATAGAAACCATTTTCTCTGCTTTATCTGTAACCATAAAAGATTAAAGATCTATTCATTTTTAAACCGAAGTAATGCTTGAACAATGAATAAAGCTACAGACCCTTCCTTTGACTAGGCTTTGTTGGTCTGATTCATTAATGGTTTTCTGAATATTTACATTCTTGCCGAAGCAATTCTTAGATCTTAAAAAAAAAATTACTGATTTTAATAATAGGCTAGAGCAGTTTCTGTTAGCAGAATAACTTTGGAGTTCCACATAATTAGAAGCAGACAAAATATATGCTCTGCAACCAATTTCAAGGGTGCTATTAAAATAGGGCATGGCAACATCAGGACTTTATTTTTAACCTGTTTCTCATAATCCAGCATCGGAAATAATCCCACAAGGAAGCCCTAGTTTTCAGAAGAGAAAAGCAGAGGTAGAAGAGAATTTCGTTTTTCCTTGAGAAGTGACTGAGATCCAAAGAGACTGACCGAGCTCTTGCTTCCCACGTCTCATTGCCTCGGTTTGTCAGGGATTATGGCTTCTCAATAGAATTTGCCGTCTAGGATCCCATATTTTATTTTGCTGGCCATTAGCAGAAGTATTTGTTGATTAAAAAAAAGATTAGGCATTATTTCTGCCAGAAAAAGAAGGTGGGACACAAAGAAAATTGAGGAGAGTCAGGAAACTACATTTCCCTTTGATTTCCACTGAAACGAATTATGTAATCCAGAAAATCAGCACCCTGACACGCTTAGCACACATGAATGGGACTGATCACAGAAACTTTTAGAAAACTTGGATAGCTCTAAAACTCTGTTCTAGAATGCAAAAGGTTAATAATGAGTCCATAAACAAATAGATTAAAAGTTACCTTCGAATTTTAGAAAATGAATCTCAAGTTCCATGGTTCCGGAGATGACAGTTTTACATAAGAAAGGATAAAATAAGGAAAAAGCAGGAAGAACCATGTGAAAATTGTTCAGAGTGAAAATGTACATAATTCCTGCATTTTTTTCCATACAATTAGAAAAACTATGGTTTAAAAACTCATGTTGCTTGAGCTGGCATTCATTTAATCAAAAGAATTACTTGGTCAGCTCTTAAAGGTCCCTCACCTCTCAGCACTGGTGCACTGGGAATTAAATTTCCAACACACAAACTTGGGGAGGTTCATTCAAACCAGATTAACTCTCATTTTTCTCTATTCCCTTACCCCCAGTCAAGCTACAGCAAAGATTTTTTTTTTTTCCAATTAGAAGTAATTAGTTGTAGCTATTTCAGTTTAGTGAAATGACATGGAGAAGCATCTCGTAAGACAGATTCAGAAAACAACCCTAAAAGTCCCTGATTCCCTGTCAGTCTTAATGTTCTCTTTATCTTGTTTTAACATGCAGGACTGTGAGGCCTTAACGTACAACAGTCACTGGATAAAAGCTCGAAGATCCATCTTAGGCCAGCGGCTTTCATTTGCTTTTTCGAGGAAGCGCCTTGATGGACAGTACCAGATCTCAATCTCCAACAGCACCCAGGAGAGATTTAATACATGGTGGATGATGAACAGACACATCTCAAGCTTTACTTGGGTCAGTTCTACCCCTGCTCTCCAGGAGAGGAGTTGCTTGTGTCAGTGGCAAACAAGGGTTAGAGGAAGAGTGTTAGATGTTCCTGTATCTTGCTTTCTAAGCTCTCTACCAACTGTCACGAAAATGTTGTGGAGCAGGAGGTCCCATCACAAATACTACACGGGACAACAAGGCATCAAAAGAATGAGGCCTCTGACCAGAATGTCTCTCATCTGATCCACAACTTGGGCTGAATCATCAAAACCCCAAACCCATGGAAGTTTTAAATTTTGAATTACTGGTGCTGAAAATTTTTGTGATATTTTTCTTTTCTTGAGGTTTAAAAAATTCTATGTACTGTTACAAATAAACACATAGGTAAAAATAAACATTCACTGGATACATGACTGTGCATGTCCTGTAAACTGTTTGAAGAAAGGTTTGATAATGAAATTTCGTGGGTCCCCACAAACCCTAAATGTCTGCGTCATTCATGAGAAACTTGTCTGGGTCCTCAAACTGGCACCGTTTGACTCATGCCATATCCGGTAAAGTATCACGAGCTTATCTCTAGGAGGAAGAGCTTCTCGTCAAACACAAAAAACGAGAGAGAAGGAGGTGGGGTTTCCTCGCTGAAATCAGAAGGCAACATGCTGTGTCCATTATAAACGCTCACATTCAATAAAGCGCAGAATGCCAGGAGACTGCAATAAATGGAGTTTTGCTGAAGATCAAAGCAACATAAGCTGCTATAACAGACTTTATGTTCTGTCTTTTCATTTTCTGTAGGTGGTGAGCTCTTGAATTGTAGTAATTACCCAAGTCTGTGATTGAAGGTAATTAGTTTCCTTCCTGACATGGAAAATGTCAAAAAGCAAGCTGCCTTTCAATGGCCCTGACTTTATAGCTCATTTGTAATTATTTTGGTTAGCTCTAAGGTGGTAGGAATTAGAATATGTTTTGTTTTGAGATTCTTTGAAGTTCCTTGCCGGAGTTCCTTCTTAAATTCTCTGTCATTTGTTTTATATTTGCAAAAAAATTATTTGATCACTCCAAATTCTTACCAATTTTGCATTAATTATAGTTGGTGGTCACAATTAACAAGAAAATCATACCTGATCCAATTAAAATTTTTATGGAAAATTTTATTTATAATCTTATGATTCCATAATCAAATTGCAAAATTGAAAGCAGGTACAAAATGTGTTCTTATGTTGAAAAGTTTAAAAATGGAAGAGCACGTATAAAGAGAATATACTGGGTGGCGCCTGTGGCTCAGTGAGTAGAGCGCTGCCCCATAAACTGAGGGTGGTGAGTTCAAACCCGCCCCAGCCAAATTGCAACAACAACAAAAAAAATAGCCAAGCATTGTGGCAGGTGCCTGTAGTCCCAGCTACTCCTACTCAGAATCACCTAAGCCCAAGAGCTGGAAGTTGCTGTGAGCTGTGATGGGCGACAAAGTGAGACTCTGTCTCTAAAAAAAAAAAAAAAAAAAAAAAAGAAAGAAAGAAAATAGACTGTATTTTTCACTGTTAGATAGAATAATTATCTGCATATTTTTACCATAGGCTGGTCCAAAGATTAAATTCTTGGATTGACGGGGAGTTGAGAAATAAAAATTTTAATAGTAGATAAGATATGTGATCATATAAGATTTCATTAAGCCACATTTTCAACAGATATGCTAAATAAATATAATAATAGTAATTAATATTATTTTGCAGGATTATGTCTGAGATGGAGGGGATGAATATTAGTTAGGGCTTAAATAGAGAACAGTAAGCTCAGAATCACAAAATTATTACTATCTGTATACCTGAAAATACCTTCTAGCCCAACTACTAAGTTTTGCATATAAGAATATTAAGTTTCTTTTTTTTTCTTAAGAATATTAAGTTTCCAAAAAAAAAAAAACTGTCTCAGGTTAAGGTGTCAGTAGTTTGACAGTTGAGGCAGTAATACTTGCCTTCTGATTCATTACATTCACTCTCTAATTTTTCTTGAGAGGCTAACTGAAAACCGAAAGTGATTGTATGTATTGAGCTAGTCATACAATTATGCATTTAAGTAGTCTCAACGTAAGCCTTAAAATAAAGAATTTTACCTGAAAACATTTCGTATACTGCTATATATCTTACAGGTCACGTTTAATTATTTATTGCTCAGTGTTTATTTATTTTGTACAAGTGTAAGTATGACCCACAATCCCACAATTTTCACTATCATATTACAAAATTTTCAGTTTTTACCCCCAGTACTGATAGATGTTTACAAATTTTCGGCAGTTGTAATGATGAGGTAATATAATCTTTGTTCTGTTTTATTTAGTTGGCTTTAGACCATGACATTGTCATGCTATTACATAGTATCCATAATTACTTTAGCAACTACGTAATATTTTAATATTTCATTGACTGACTTTGATATTCATCCAGCCATGGCCCTCTTATTGAACAGCTAGGACAGCTAGGTCATTTCCAACATTACTGTAAATAATGCTGCTGGAGATTTCTTTTTGTATTTTGCTTTCCTACACTGTCTCTAAATTATTTTTATGTAGATAAATTATGTTACTAAATTTTAATCGAATTTGAGCATTCAAAAATCAACAGGGCTGTTTAGTGTACTTTGCTAAGTTGTTTTCCAAAGAGATTATATTGCACAAGTAAAACACAAAGTCACAGAGGCTTTTGTGATTGAACAGCAGAGTCTCACCTTTGCCTGGAGTGAAATGTGAAAACAATGGAAAAGTCATGTGTAGACTGGCCTGGTGTGCAGAAGATACCCAAAGGTCTGTAAGCATGCATTATAGGACACCCATTCAACTGACTCCCCAACAACCTCTGCTAAAAATTCCAACAATGTGATTTCTCAGAAACTTCTTAAAGCATTACAATGTCTAAAGGTTTTTAAGACATAAATCTAAGGCATTTCTAGACCAAAGAAAGGTAAAGCAATAACCAGTACATGTTCAGAGTCTGGTTTATACTCATAACCCACCATAAATTCTTAACATAGATTCAATCCTTCAAATAAGCGAAGAAGTTGAAAGCCTCCTACTCTGATGTCTGTTGAGTGAAAGTAAATACATAGAGAACAGAATTCCGATCTCCCATGCATCATAAGTGCCATGTCCCCCCCCAAAAAAAAACCACACACACCACCTAAAAAATGGGCCCTAGTTTTGCCCAGACTCTAGGACTCAGGCCATGATTCTAAGAGTTGTGGTGATTTACTTGCTCAATGTTTCTTTTCCTGGTGTACACAGGTCCCTACAAAAGTTTTGAGACAGACTGTGTTATGGTCCATTATTTTACTTCTAAGAAACACAGTTGACAGCGTCATTCTGATTCACCCGTGCAAGTTTCAACTTGCTGGGCTCATAAGTGTTGCTGGGAGGGCTTCATTTGCTTCCACCTGTGCAGATTTTACATTTCTTGATTTTTAGGTATCTCAAAACTTTTATGTATACAGCTACACAGTTACAAAGCTGCTACGTCTGCAATCACTCTTTGTTGTTGTTGTTGTTGCAGTTTGGCTGAGGCCAGGTTCAAACCTGCCACCCTTGGTATATGGGGCTGGCGCCCTACTCACTGAGCCACAAGTGCCACCCATCTCAATCACTTGCTTTTTGTTCAGAAACTCATTTAGTCCTTATAATAGCTCTATAAGAAATACATAAAACATTTATCTCATATGATGGATGTGTATACCAAAGGCCCAGAATGTGTAAATATTTTGCATCACCAGTTCTGTGGCCAACATCCACCTTGTTTTTTTTTTTTTTTTTGTATTGAGATAGAGTCTCGCCATGTGGCCCTTGGTGGTAGAGCATGGTGGGTCACAGCTCACAGCGACCTCAAACTCTTGGGCTTAAGTGATTCTCTTCCCTCAGCCTCCCAAGTAGCTGGGACTACGGGCACCTGCCACAACAGCTGGATTTTTTGATGTTGTTGTTGTTGTTGCAGTTGTCATTGCTGTTTTGCTGGCTGAGGCCAGGTTTGAACCTGCTACCTTCGGTATATGGGGCTGGCACCCTACCCACTGAGACACAGGCACTGCCCCAAGATCCACCCTTTCTGAATGACTTTTCTGTGTGCTACCTCTTAGTGTGTGGCGAGTTCTACTGTCAGATTTTTCATAGCCTTTCTGAGATATCTGGATTCTCTTGTGATGTTTTATTCATACAACTTGGAGATCTTTTTAGCTTATTCCTTTTCCCAGAATTTCAGTCATACTGGACTTTTAATTTACTGGGAAACATGTGTCCAGAAAAATATGAATGGGAACCACAATAGTGACCCAAAATGAACTTTGTAACATTTTATGAAAGGTTATAATATTTTGTACCCGATTTTCATGACCAAAGTGTATTAAAGTCACAACAGATATTCCAAATCAGTAGTTGTGTTGCCAGTGGAGTTTCAGTATTAATTCAGATTTAACAACCACCCTGATTCATCTCTTTAGATTCAGGTCCCATAAAAACAAAAGATGAAGTCTCATGACATTTACAGAAATGTCTCTAAATATAATTCTTACCAAGTAATTGAATCTAACCTAGTGTTTGGGACCAAAAGTTTTAGAGAAGGAAACGATGTAAGAAGAATGTACCTGTGTACCATGGAAACCTCAGATGTCTTGTTCTTTTTTTTTTTTTTTTTCTTTTTTGCAGTTTTTGTTCGGGGCTGGGTTTGAACCTGCCACCTCTGGTATATGGGGCCAGCACCCTACTCCTTTGAGCCACAGGCTTTTCATTAAATTATGTTAAGTAAGGATCATTCAACAAATCATTTATAATTACCAACAAGAACGTAAGTAGGTAGCGTTACTTGGAATGATCGTGTAAAGAGTCAAAATTTAAAAATCCTTCCTTTCCCTGCTTTTAAAACTCCAAGAAACAAGTGGATGAATTCTAAGTTTTTAGTGTTTGAAGGCAAATTCTTCCACAAACTTAATCTCAAAAAGAAAACACTTGGAGTGCATAGTTGGTATATTATTAGTGAAAGTGTAGGATGAAAATGTCTCATACTAGAAATCCACAAGAAAGCCGTTTTGAGTCAATAATAGGTAGAAAGATATTGGCCATAAATAGATCTTGAACTTTTACTGCAAAGAAAGAAATTTTACCACATATCCAGCCTGCCTTTACCTAGGCAGTTAAACTCTATATACTCCTACAGTTACAAATATAGTTATGTGACTAGTTAAGTCTCGTGAAGGAGAAAGAACAGGATACCTCGTAGGTGCACACAGCTCTCAAAATTTGCTTGTAAATGGTTTGGCTCTTAAAACATAATTACCCATAGAAAATATTTTAAATTACAGCTTCTCCCCACCTGAAACCCATTGAATGCATAATTAAGTCGAATTGTGGTTATTATACATGAGACAGAGCTCTGAGTTCAGGGAAGAAGGGGGTAGGAAACACATATTTACCTCGTCTTTCCTGGCAACAGGGCTGGCTGGGGATAAAATTTGGTACAGGCAATACATGCGGGAATTTTTGGCTTTTTTGTGCTTATTCTCGTCTCCCCCAATACCGTTGTGACTGGGTGTGCTGCACTCCTTTTCCATCTTTAGCTATGCTCATTGGCGTGCAGTTCAGCACCTGTCTACCCATCCCTGTACTCAGTGCCCCGGAATTATTACCCGCACTTTTTGTTCCTAATGTTCCCACTACAGTGCCTGGCAGTAAAAGGCACACTATGTTTATTTAGCAAAGAATGAATAAAATAAGAAACACAGGCAGTAGAAAGAAAAGATCCGACTTCAACTGATGCTTTCCCTCCTCACTTTCTCTCTGACACTGGAATTCCTTCTTCAGTAGGTCCCTGGTCTCCGGCATTCGAAGAATGAATCCACGAATCCGTGGTAAGATAGAATTTATTTTACAGAAAAGAATACACAAAAAGCACCAGAGCTCCTGGGGGAGGGAAAAACTTAAATTAGAAAATCTCATCTCTGCCTAGGTTCTTTCTCCAGGGTATATATAGTTGCTCGGTCTATAGTAGGTACATTTGGCCAGGACTTGGTAACATACGAATGGATACAGGCCCTTCACTGGGGAGAGATAAATGAGCGTTATCAATGAACGGATACAGGCCCTTCCACTGGGGCAAGGTGAGTGAATATTACCAATAAATGGATACAGGCCCTTCATTGGGGTGAACTGAATGAGTATTATCAAAGAATGGATACAGGTCCTTAGCTGGGGAGAGATGAATGAGTGTTATCAATGAATGGATACA
>NW_003852397.1:17195582-17245281 GCF_000181295.1 Otolemur garnettii | reverse complement strand
GCCCTTAGCTGGGGCGAGATGAATGAATATTATCAATGAATGGATACAGGCCCTTCTGCTAGGGGCAAGGAGAATGAACACATTAAGGAATGGATTCAGTCCATTCATGAAATTATCCAGGCCTAGGAAACCAAGGGTCCCTGTTCATGCCTCAATGGGGAACCCCGTAGCACCCTCAGGACTGTGAAATGCTCGCAGGAGAGTAGCTCAGCCAGAGGAGGGCTCTCTAGGTCCAAGGGTGGTTGGCACTAGCACTAGCGAGGTCTGTGCCGGGGTCTCCCTCGACTAAATGGGACCCGCAGGCTTCTCTTTTCGCTCTCTCTGCTGCACTTAGTTGTCCAGCTCTGCCTTCTCTCGTCGGCTGCACCAACACGGCCAGGGCGGAGATGCAGAAGGCACGGCAGGTCCTCCCGGGTGGCTGGCGCTGACCAAGCCCGGGTGCACGGCCCTGTATCATGTCCAGTTACATTCTCAGCTATTCTTTAAGTTTCACGTGATTGCGGCTCTCCCCGGTGGTTGGGTAGAAGGGGAGAGCTTGAGTTCCAGCAGGTGTGCTCATAGGGGAGGGCAGGGGAGCAGCGCAGATGTCTTAGGCAGAAGTTTAGATTCAGTGTAGCTGGGAGTCTCACCTCATTTTCACATGATGTAAATAGTGAGGCGACAAAGCTCAAACAACCACTAAGAATCATGAGGAAAACAAGGCAAGCACACAATTGTCACGTGGTAAGGCAGTCCTAGATGACTTCCACACGTGTTCCAGACAGGGACAGGACTGGAAGGCAGTCCCTTATCTGTCCTGCCCCCAATATAGAGAGAGATGACAACACAGACGCTGCTGAGCTCCTCCTCGGGGACCACAGCTCTCCACCAACAAGGCCCGACCTGGAGCGTGGCCCCGGCTCCAGTTCACGTGCGAGGTGCCTCCGCGGCCTTCCCCGTGTCGCATACCTTTCTCATTGCTAAGCTGCATCTGGTTAGAAAGTCCTTGCACATGCTCTTGTATGGTCAAAAGAGAGACACTTCCTCGACACAGAACTCAGTCAAGGCCCAGCGTGGGCACATGGCAGGCTGACGGCCAAAATGTGCCCATTAAACCCCCAGCAAATGAATCATGAATCTGGGTGGCTGGAGAGACAAATGTTTACCATGGAACGGTAACAAAAAAGTCTGGGCTTTTTGCCATTTAGGAAAAAAAAAAAGCATATAAACTTTCTTATCCTTTCCTGGATAGAGCGCTGAGAAGGTGTAGTGCACACAAGCCAGTCTCTGCAGGAGCATATTGACAAAAACAAGAGAGCTTTCTTATAATTTGTAAATAACATATTTTCATGTGTGTGTACATATGGTGATTTTCTCTCTTGTGATGACTGATTTGCTTTATCATGTGACAAAGGAGGACGACACTGGTATAATTTATCCTTTCCTATCACATCTCTTCATAATTTAAAGCTATAGAACGAGCAGTCTGTGTTATTGCTCATTAAAAACCAAGAATAAAAGAGTAATATAATTTTTATGAGCATGGCATTTGCTTTGCCCAATATCAGCCTTAGCTCTGTCACTATAGGGCTGTGTGACCGTTAGCCAGTTCCTTACATCTGCCCCTCTTGTAGGGTCTCTGGGTTTAGACAATCTGTGCATATGTATAAAGCACATAGAACAGCTCCTGAAACAGATTAATGCTCAATACATGTTACTTGGGGATTATTTGTTTGTTTATATTATTCCTAAAATTAATATTAGAGTAAAAACTACCAGTAGCATTAGGGCCAGACATATCAAAATATTCACCAATAAGATTATATCCTGCTAGACTGGGTTTGTCCATCAAAAGCAAGTTGTTTGGGTGGGAATCGGTATTTTTAAATTAACTACTGTCGACCGTTTCTTGATTTAAGAATATATTCATGTTCTGCTCAGAAAATGCACGGAAGACAAAAGGGAGCTCCAAAGCACTGGGAATCTCTTAGAGCATAGGAATGTGCTTTACTCCAGAGGGGGGAAAACCAGGGTAAAAAGTGTGTAGGATATTTATAAATAGCTCATTATTAGCATCCTAGTCTGCGTCTGTAGAGATACACACAGATAGCTGAGCCCCAATTTGGAGAACAAGAATGTACAACCATGGTAACTTATCTTTCCTTCCAGCCAGCAGAATGCTGTTCCTTCACATGTGGCATGTTTCTATTTGGCCCTTTGGCCATCTGACACACTGCAATGATCCCATGTTTGATATGTAGATATTTTAGAGGTTCTCTAATATCTTCATTCAAATATTCACGGAGAAGCTGAGAATATCAAACTATTTTCAATGATGCTGGAAATGCTCGAGGAAGTTTCCTACTACATAGTAGAGTGGAAGTGACGTAGCAAATGAGAAAATGAATCATTGATCAATGGAAAGTCGATAGCTAGTAAATTTTGCAGTTGGGATTCATCGCTCCATGCAAAAGATATTTGAGGGGAAGGGCAAGGAAATTGAGGTGATATGAACTACTTATGAGACAAAGTGCTGACATTTATGCTGTAGGAGTACTAGGATAAATATGGTTTTCCAGGTTCAAGGCTGAGTGGTAAAGAAAAGACATGAAGTGTTAGAAACTTACTTCACAGGAGACTTATTTTGGATGCTCTAAAAATATCAGTAGGACCTAATGTGAAATTTCCTTGTAAGGTTCCCTTTCTTCAAAACTTCTCTTCGGAATCCAAACTTCCATTTCAATAACAGTATAAGCAGAAGAAGAGAGCTAGAGAAAGGAAGGCTTAGAGTTAGTGCTACAAGGACCTCCTTTAGTAATTTACATGTATCCTCTAATAACAGATATTTTCAAGAAATTTGGTCTTATTTATAAAATTAATCATCCTTGAGTGGGGACATGAAGGAGAGAAAGGTGGCCCAGTAGAAAGCCCAGTTTCTCCTCCCCCAGTGGAAACACTGATTCAATAACAATATAGAGACAAATTTCCTTTGTTGAGAAATCCAGAAACCAGTTCAGGCTATAAGCATCCTGGATGAGTGTAAAGCCAGCTGCACTAAAGCCAGTAAGAAAATTTGTGGAACTCGCTTGCCAGAGCCCCTCCTGAGACCCAGCACATTGCAATTGAAAGGAGGTGTCCATCTCCTCTCTGGGGAGAGAGAGAGAAGAATGTAGCATACAACTCACATTTAGCCCTTTGCAGGGGACCACCTGAGGGACTGGTTTCTGCCTTGCCTGAATCTAAGCTGAAAGAAAAAACACTGGGTTGGGGGTCATGAAAATAGAAGTGACAGTTAAACAAATATGCACTGGCTCACCATTGCCCCTTCCTGTGGCTTAGCCGGGAGTGAGTGAGAAACCCCTGACTCTAAAGAATCCAAAAAATACAAACAAATCTTAAAAATAAAATATGTAATTGTTGAAATTTAAACTCTGTTATATAAAATGAAAGACAAGATGGGGACAAGAGGATCCAGGAAATGGAAAGGTATTTAAATGTAATTGAAAAAGAAGATAATTAGAATAGGCAGGCATTGTGGCAGGGGCCTATAGTCCCAGCTACTTGGGAGGCTGAGGTGAGAGAACTGCTTAAGCCCAAAAGTTTGAGGTTGCTATTGACACCACGGCGCTCCACTGAGGGTGACAAAGAGAGACTCTGTCTCAAAAAAAAGAAGGCAGTGCCTGTGGCTCAAAGGAGTAGGGCTCCAGCCCCCTATGCTGGAGGTGGTGGGTTCAAACCCAGCCCCAGCCAAAAACTGCAAAAAAAAAAAAAAGAAAAAAAAGAAAAGAATAAAAGAAATTAAAAAAAGAAAAGATGAATGAGGAAGAGGTGGAGTGACCCAAGTTACATGTTCTTTTTTTTTTTTTGAGACAGACACTTTGTTGCTGTTGGTAGAGTGCCATGGTATCATAGCTCACAGCAACCTCAAATTCATGGGCTCAAGTGATCCTCTTGCCTCAGCCTTTCAAGTAGCTGGACTATAGGTGCTTGCCATAACCCCTGGCTATTTTTAGAGATGGAGTCTCATTCTTGTTCAGGCTGGTCTCAAACTCCTGAGCTCAGGTGATCTACTCGCCTCGGCCTACCATAGTGCTGGGATTACAAGAGCCAGCCACTGTGTCTGGCCTACATGTTCATTTTTCATAGTGGAAAGTCAATATATAATTGAAAAACCAAAACAAATAGTCTATTATTTGAAAGAACAGTACATAACAAAGGAAATTGCTAAGTGTATAAAATAGTTGCTTCTGGGCAGTTTACTCTCATTCCATAAAAGTAATATAGAACTATTGAGCTATGTGCCTGTGTTACATTAATGTAGAGAAAAGTTAAATTATAGTAAATATATCAAGACACTCTTAATATTCAAAGAGAAATTGGATTAAAAGATACTTTCTATCTTATTATGATAAAATAACATGTGTCCAGCTTTGGCCCAGTTGAAAAGAAAGTAAGTCAGATAGAGACTTTCTGAAAAAGAAAAAAGAAATGTTTCTTTATCTTCTACTACAGCAGTGGTAGAGACATATTTTGTACATATTTTTTTAAACAGTGCAGCTTTCCTGGCTGAGTACTGCCTTTCCTGTGGAAGGAAAAGTTATTCTAAGCCGAGCGCTAAAGTCAGAGACCGGCAGACAGTCCTGCTGTTTTCAATTAGCATGCCAGTCCCCATGGCATGGCAGGCCGACGGTGTTTTATTAGGGACTGGTCATCTCCTCCTCCAAGCCACGTGACCAGCCTGCAGTTCTACATGCCTCCCCTGACCTTCCAGTCCCTCTGGACTTGTGTGACCGCTGGAAGCTGAAGCCACAGCTGTCTGCCACTCGACTCCCAAAGCTCTGTCTGATTTGCAATCTTCCCTGGGGATAGAGAGGGAAGGCGTGTTGATGGAGAGAAACGTCTCTCCGAAATAAAATAGTTCCTCTTCCTTGGGCGTGTGAGAGCTGTAACAGAGATGAGGGAGGTGGTTCTTTTCCTGTGACGGCTCAGCAGAGGTCAGGAGGGAAGTTCGGCTCCTCTCAGCCCAGGGACCAGATCTGGGCTAGAGGAGACTGGGTTTTATGAATTCAGGGGACAACAAAGATACCACAAGCCGTGGCACATATGAATCTGGAGAAGCCTAAGCAGACCTAGAATTTAGCCTAAAGAAGAGAAGGTTGAGTGTGCTTTTGAAAGGAACTCTGGAGCAGGAAATGTCATCATACCACGAATGAGGACCAGATGTTCTCAATCTTGTCAGAGCACAGAGCAGGGAGAAAGAGTGACCTGATAGGACAAGCAGAGCTTCACGACAGTTGTTAAGCCCTGGATGGGGCCTTCGTGGAGGCTGAGGAATTCGCCATAAAAATAAAAGGTTGTCTAATGTGAGCGTTTGTGTCCAGGTTTGCCTAAACTGTTAAGGCTTGGGGAAATGATGTTGAGGGTCCCTTGTAGAATATTCTCTATATCAAAACAGAGTAGTTCAGTAACTAAGAAAAAGGCTGCTCGGAAGACCACTGAAGGTAATCCCCGGGCCCCATAGCTATAAGGCCTGGAATGAACAATATAAACTTAAATTTTCTCATTTTTTCCCTCTATTCCCTTTCTAGTTCCCCACACCTATTTATAAACATACCAATTATAGTGGTAACAGGACAGCAATCCCTCATTTGCACACTTTCACCCATGGCTTTTTTCTATTTTCATGTTAGAGACAGAAGAATTGATTATCTAAAACAAATGTATCTTGAAACTTTAGTCCTTTACAATGGGATGAAATTCCGTTTTGACATGTTTAAGATATTCAATGAGATGACAGTTAATAAGGAGTAATTAACAGGCTTAAATAAAAACTCCCCTTTTGTTTTTCTTAAATAAGATGACAATAACAGTTAAACATATTTTTTAATTCTTCTCTTAATATGATAAGTAGATGATAAGTCATTTTACAAACATCTATTCACCTTTAAGATGGAAATACCACAGGACTTGGCCAAGCCATCTCACTGTAAATCACTGTAATCTGTAGTTGGAATAAGTAGTTTTCAATTTATATTTCCTATGCCTCAAATCAAAGCTAACATTTTAATTAGCAAAATGACCATAAGAAGCAGGGCTGATGGCCGATTACTACTGATTACTCCACTCTTGGCTAATTAACGAGTTGGCTGGTAAGATAGCCGTGCATTTTGATCAATTAAACTCATCTATGTATCTTTCATCAACTCGATTATAGTTATGTTTAATAATCTGTTGTAATTTTAATGAAATTTTATATTATTTGACAAAGAAATGGTATTTAGAAGAAAGCAAAGCCTACAAATGTATAAACTAAATTAATGTAAACAAATAGTATACTATTCTCTTTGCACAATAATTAAAGCTTAATGTGACGACATTTGGGGGGCACTCATCTTTCACACAGTGACACCAACATAGAATCATCACACTTACTTATCCAATATATTTTTTAATAAGTAAATAAAATTTCTAGGAATCTTGGAATCTGTTAGATCCATTTTTCTACTTCTAGACAGATTGAATTTAAAGCTATCTTATATGATGGTTGGCTCTTCAACTAGCAGACAAAGAAAGGAATCTGGAGGTAAGTTAAAAGGAAGGAATGTAAACAGCTAATATCACCATATTTGTGTCATAGTACCATGAGAGTTAAAGAATCATAGGTAGCAATGACTTGTTACTCAGGACTTCAAAATCTGTACTGACCCAAAACACAAGAGCAGTCTAAGAAGCCAGAACTTGAAACAGCACCTCAAGAGATCCTTTAAAAAAACATCAAAGTAAATGTTTGTAGTTGAATGGGTTCAAATAGCCTCTGTTTATTAATTAATGATTTCATACCCCTACATCTAAAATAAATACTGTAGGCTGCTGAAAGTCAATCGTTGGAATGGCCAGCTACCTTCAAACTTTGTCAAGCTAAGGAGCAATGAGATCAAAGGCAGAGTAACCGAGTTTCTAGTCTAATTGATCTCTTCAGTGTAGTCTAAACCAACAGGGTTTCTGCGCATCCCACTATAGAAAATACGGTACATGAGAGAATTACGTCACATAGAAAACACTTCATTTAAAACAACCTTGGTTGTTTAATTATAAATTAGGTGTAATGAAAAGGCTAGTTGGAATACATATAAGGAAAAAAAGACGGAGAAAAAAAGATGACTTCGAAGTTCCTGGCTTCAGAGATGTCTACATACACAGCATCCCTGACTGCTGCCCAAAGTTGGAATGGAAAGTCAGCGTGAGGGGGACTTGTTTGTAACTTGAGAGCTTCAGATAATAGCATGGATTCCCTCAAAAATTATTCTTTTAGGAATTATGCAATTAAAATTGAGTCACAGGTGAGAGGAGAACACCTAGGTTCTGAATATAACATGTGAAAGCGTCTGATTAGAAGCTTGCTGAGTTAATACGCACCCTGGAAGTTAGGAAAGACAGGCAGAAACAGAACGTTGGAAAAACAAGAGGCAGGGGTAATGGAAATGGGAAAGATAAGCACTACAAGAATGTAGAAGCTTTCTTTCTGTAAGAGTCTATGTATTTTTATATTTATAAGATTCTCCACACAAACTTGTCCTTAAAATAATCTTGTAAAGGGAGAATGAACAAAAGTATATCCTATCTGATAATACACTACTACAAATTAACAAGGATATCTAAAAATTTTAAGACGTTATCACATTTTAATATGAAGCCAGTAGATGATATAATTTACACCTATGGAGGAAAAATTCATTTCAACTCAAGTTGAGGGGAGGGGGAGCAAAGGAGGGGGAAGAGGAAAGAAGGAGGGGCATCTTTGGGGTGCGGGACACAACTACAAGAGGGACTCTACCTAACAAACTCAAATATTGTGACCTAGTTGTTTGTACTCTCACATTAACCTGAAATAAAGAAAAAAATGGAAGAGATTATTATGCCCCTTTCACAGAAAAAAAAAAAATGCAAGGAAGAGGTGGTTCGAACATTAAGAATGATCTGTTTGTGATCAACCCATATAAAATCAGAACTGATTCATAGTAATTGGATTTGGAAAATGTCTTAATGATTTTTTTATACTTATGGAGCTGGAAAATATTCTTCTTAGCAAAGTATCTCAAGAATGGAAGAAAAAGTATCCAATGTACTCAGCTCAGCCCTACTATGAAACTAACTTATAGCTTTCATAGGAAAGCTATAACTCAATTATAGCCCAAGAATATGGGGAAAGGAGAGAGGGGGGGAGAGGGGGGAGGATGGGTGGAGGGAGGGTGATTGGTGGGTCACGAAGGTCTTAACACAATAACTAAGATAATGACATGAAGGCTATGTTAACCAGTTTGATGAAAATATTTCAAATTGCATATAAAAACAGCACATTGTACCCCATGATAGTATTAATGTACACAGCTATGATTTAATAAAAAAAAATTTTAAAAAGAAATATAGTTAAAAACAGAAACAGAAGTATTCATAAATTTTATCAAATGTGTTATGATTTGTATCAGAAGTTTCTACTGATTTAGCTTCAATTCAAGAGGAAAACAATTCCCTAGCAAATTTAATTCTCTAAATATAATAGACTTTATTATTTAACTTCTTCTTGACCTCTTTTAAACTATCCCTATTCAGTTTCTTAGTTTCACAGATAGTTATATCTTTGTAATCCTTTCATTTTATTTAGATATTTTCATTTGATAACTTTCAATCATTTATCACTATTCAAAATAAACTTTAGCTACTTTTGGATAAATAGAATCAGAAAAAAATTCCATTATAAAAAGCAAAGTAGAGTAAAATCTTTTCTTGAGTATAGTTTGATATTTTGGACCATGTTCTCAATGGCCTTTAAATCATTTGACAATTCAGAGGTGAATTTTTGGCTGAGCAGACTTCGTTATAGTCAGATGGGAACCACGTGCTGCTTGGTAGTTTCTAAGATTTTTGACTCTCAATCACTTACAAGTTAAACTTTTGTGAGGTTCTGCTTTTCTTAGCACTGAAACACAAATCCATAATTGCATATTTTGAATCTCCGCCTGGGAGTATTGTGTGGTATTAAAACACCACGATGGGCAGAATTCACCAAAGGACTTTCTACAGACTCCCATATTTCACAAACCCCCAGATAGTTTCAAAATATTTAAAGTTGGCACTTGGATTTTCCCCCGTGATTTATGTGTAACTTCTTTAGGAATCTCATTTGAGGACACTTCATTAAACGACAATGATGTGCTCAGAATATTTCTCTGCACCTGAAGGGCAATTCGGGAAATCGGAGTCAACCTAATTATCTGGGGATTGATTAATGCTTATTTATGGAGACAGTGAGACAACACATTCGTGAACTCTTAAAATTTTTACGAATTATCAGAAAGCCAATAAAAATAAAGGCATTTACTGTCTGATACTCAAAATAATCAATGGACACTATTTTATGGAACAAGGACGCCACTGCCAAGCAGCTGTAACAGCGCTCCCTGTTGGGAGTTGGGGGGGATGGCTCTTCCGGCTTCTTCATGTTGTCTTTATGTGGAAGAATCCCACTAATTTGATACTCTCATCATCTCTCCACTTCCTCATTGATTTCTCTTTGAAAAGAAAAGATTCAATCAATGGGCAAGTCAGGAAGAAACTTACTCTATGACTATGTCATCCTGAACACACCTGAGCTTGGAAACTAAGCAGGGTAAGACCTGGTTAAAACAAAGTCATATATATAAATTAGCCCCTTTCTGTCTCTATTCTCCTTTTGGGAGATGGAATCTGGTGGTCTAGCTCTGTTTTTTCCTGGGTAGGTAATTTTATCTAATTCTGAAGATCAGTAGTATTAGGAAATCCCACACATTTAAGGTACATTCTAGTTTATTAGCTTTATCAAGGATTATTTTGTGTTTCATCTGTCTTCCCCTTTGTCCTAAATCTCTGATGGTTCATAAACCAGGAAGAATAGAGAAGTGTTCATAGAGGCCCTGAAACACCTGCACTTCTGGGCAACACTCTCTCATATTTTCATACAACAAGTATTTATGAAGGCTCTGTTCCATGCTGGGTACTGTGCTAGGAGTTGGTGGTGAGAAATGAGGTCAGTCACAGATCTAATTTAATCCTGGCTTCAGTCTAACCTCAGCATCAGCACCCAACCCAGGCCACGCCACCTTATTGGCTGTGCAATTGGAGGACTCAGGTGAGAAAGGAAAGGGAGGCAGGACTTTAATTCTGCCTATTTAACTCCCAGTCCAATAATTGACAAAATAGATCCATTAAAATAGAAACAATTCAGACTAACAGAAAACTTTTGGGCCATAATTTGTGAAAGAGTTTATTCGAAATTTAAAGTCTTTGACTAAATTTATATTCTAACATTTTTGAATGATGTCTGCAGAATATAAATTTATTCCCAAATTTAGGACCTGACCTAAATCAATGTTTTTATTAAATCCATTTGTCTACTTTTGCTTTAATGGTAAATTGGCTTGCGTGTGAGCTCTTTCCCATTCCATCTTATTTCCATTATTCCAGCAATAAGGAGTTGACAGTTCTTTACTTGTTTCTGAGTCTACTATCTAATTAATAACTGCTCATATCTCACTTATAATCCTCAAAGTGTGTTGTCCCTGCCTCTTCACTGAGTATTCTTAAACAGCCTTACAGAACTTAGTGGGGAAAAAATATATATAAAGAAGAAAATGAATGGATCTTGGAACTCTCCCTACAGGAGGCCCAGAATTGTACCAAAATGAAAAAAGAAAGAAAAGAAAATCTTTGGAGAATATATCATTAACCCAGCTGGGGAAAAGGAGTGAAGACTTTTCCAAAATCCACCAAGTGTTTCTTCCACCTGGAGCTCACACTATCATTTAGCCTGAGAGACCAGTCTTTGCCAAATTCCTTTTTCATTCCTAATCTATTGCCAGGACAAGGTCTACCCAGGCCTTAGTTTGTCACCCCTAGTAAGCTGGATGATGTCAGTGGACCAGGATGGACTTTTGCTTTCTCAAAGATACTCTGTTCCAAAAAATATAATGCCTTTTTATTAACATTTGAACAGTAAATGTACGTACTGTTCATAGAGCATGCCAAAATAGTTCAAAAATGACACTATGGAAAATCATTAGCTAAGCACTTTGCAACTGTTTAAGACAGAATTTAAATGCTGTTTCAGGCACTCTCATTTAAAAAAAAAATTCTTTATCTTCATTCTGACTGTGACTGATTTTGACTCTGCTAGGGAAATGGGTGGAAATTTCCTGAACTGACAGCAGGTCGTGCTGAATTCGAGCCATCACTCTTAGAGGGGGAGGGCAGGAGTTAAAAAAAAAGTCACGGGATTTATTTCTCATTAGTTACATATTCCTAAAAGCATTGAAGAGTAACTTTCTAATTTCCTACTTTTAAAAATAGTGGATCAGTTTTTCCGTTCAGCTTCTTCTAGCAGGATGGGAACAAATAGATAGCCAAAAGCAAGCTTCAGCTCAGCATATTTCAAACCTTTTTTTTCCAAGAGAAGGATGTTGTCTTTTTCTTTTTATTCCCTCCAAGTCCATCTTTTCCATGGCATGTGATTGGGATATCAAAAGCAGATACACTGTACTCCATAAATGGGCCTCTAACACTGAAACCTAATTGAGCTGCACACAGAATTTCAGTGGAAAGTGTGATTCATGCAGACTGAACCGCTGCCCAACTGTGCCTACCCTTCATCTCCCAATTTTTCCTTATTTAAGAAAACTAGACTATTCCCTTGACACGACATATCTTCTCTTCCCTCCTCACATTAGGAGGCACCCTAAGAATTACACTTTTAATATGAAGAAGGGTAATGTTTCATCTAATCCAGGGCTTGAGAGGTGACCAGATATCTAAGACAACAGGGACTTTGATTCTTTTTAATGCCATTCATTCCTTTCTCAACTTTTGAAAAGAGACGTTATCTCTTGTGTTTTTTTCCTGACATCGTTCTTAACTTTGCTTTTTCTTATAGCTTCCTTTGACATACTTTTCCACAAATTTAATATAACTATGTTGTTCAGTGGTAGTGACTGTAATACTCCACTAAAAACCCTCAGAGGGTCAGAACACTGTAACTACAAATGCTTATTTTCTCTCTTACAGGTCTGTGGTTCATCTCGGTGGCTGTGCTGCAGGACATGGGTTGGCTGTGCTCAGTATCAAGCTTCAGGTTGACTGTGAGTGGGCCCTGTATGTCTCCCCGTGTCCCTAGGACCAAGAGGTACCCAAGGTAGGTGCTCCTCTCAGTGGCTCATAGGAGGCCAAGGAGACGTGAAAATGCCTATGATGCCTCTTAAGACCTTAGCTCAGATTTTCATATCTGTCAGCCAAAATTCCATTGTCCACCATCTGCGGAATGGAGAAGTGTACTCTACTCATGGCTATGCAATGCCGACCGTAAGGGGGGTTTTGGGAAAAATAAATGGATCTCCTACAGTGACCTATAAGCCTGGACCTAATAGGGTAAAACGTCCCCTTGTTTATTGTCTCCACCTCAGGACCTACAGTAAACGTGGTGTGACCTGCTAGGATAGGTACCTTAAAAATAAAATAATGCAGTGTTCAAGAAAATTACTTGTGCACATTTTATCAACTCCAGATAAAAATACCAATCATAGATCCCAGGCAGCCAAACACATATGCAAGCCTTCATTCGACATAATTACACGTAGTTTTTCTCAGACTCCAGTACATCCTGGAACAGGATAATGGCTTTCCCTCATTCTGTCTGCCTCACCGTGTTTTAGGCAAAGTGTGGAATGGGGAATGTCGTTAAAAAAAAAAAAAAAACCTGAAAAATTAAGAAAAGAGAAAAGAAAGTAAGAAAACCTGGGTGGTAGGACTATAGGGTGAATCAGCTCTGACAATATCCACTGTGACTCTGTGCAGACTAAACAGTCTGGAATCTGAGCTCTCTGTTCAGTATCCAGTGAGCCATAAAGAAAATCACCGTAAAATATATCCCCATTATCATCCAAAACTTAAAATTTTAAATGTGTAGCTAAAGCTAGTCATGATAAAAGTCCCACTGAATCAGAGGTCAACTCTACTGATGGAAACAGTAATTTGATCTGATACTTTTCTATGCCTGGAGCATAGTATGTACATGCTCACAAACACTAACCAGTACTGCTGTTGTTGAATGCCAGCTACTATGCCAAGTGCAATAGACACAAGGTGATCAAAACAGAGATGGTTGTACTTAATGCAAACTGTCTGGTAATTCAACTCAAAAATTGGTTTTACAATATCAGGTGGACCTGTACACAATAAATTCGATCTGAGTAGTTTTTGTAAAAACTACTTGATGCTTTTAGAGCTGTTTCCCAAAAGCAGGGAGACAGCTATCCTATGAGAATCTACTAAATATTGTGTACTAATCTTGGCACCAAGAATATAGCAATAAATAAGAAAAACAAAGCTCTTATCTTTATGAGACATAGATTCTGGTCAGTGAAAAACTTTTACACAAATAATCTCAGATTGTGATAAATTCTATTAGGAAAATGGGCATCTTTAAAATTATTTGTTTCAAGAATGTAAAAACTGCATGTTTATGCCCTTTCCACCATCCCAACTCCATCACTTTCAGTTTCCTGTCACTTACAGGCTGAGATGTAAATATTCAAGTCATGATGTGGCAAAGTAGAGAAAGAAATATTGATACGCACTAGACTGGACAGATCTGGCTTCATCTGTGGCTTGGTCCGTTACTAGATATGATATCTCAGTCAACTTACTAGCTGCTTGGACTTTCCTTTCCCTTATTTACAAACTGTAGAGAATGGAGATAGCATTTATACAAGGTTAAAATAAAATGATATGAGATAGTGACCTTTGCTGAAAGTTCTTTGTTGGCAGCCCCCTCCATCCCCACGTTTCTTCTCTTCTGCCCTACTCTGCAGCCAGGATGCTGACCTTCAAGAACGGCACCTCCTGGTTTCCTGTGTTGATTGATTTCTAGTTCTGGCTAACAGGAGCGCTCGAAAGAGGTTGGAGAATACAAAGAGAGAGAGGTCTGAGTATTTCTCCCCTGATACTTCCATGCTTGGGCAGGTGTATTCAGCACTAGCTGCATCCTCCCAAGACCAAAGCTTCATCCAGATGGCCCCTTTTTATGATTCTAGCTATCTCTGGGCTCAAATAACTTTATTTCTTCCCCAGACTTTTGATTCTGGAAGTGACAGTCTCCTACCAATGTTAGACCATGGATGCCTCACTATTTTTTGCCCCCTACATACATCCATAAGTAGTACTTTAAAGTTTCTGAACTTGAGTCAGCTGGGGGAGAATTCTGTTTCCCATGGGGATTTGACAGATACAATATTTAGTACCAGGAGTAGTCACACCAAGTAACTCCTCAATATGGTATTCTGGGACTGGCTTGTTAAAGTGTTTGATGAAAGGGTCTTCCTGGAAGGAAACGGGAGACTGGAAATGACTTGCTATGGTGTCATGACTATGGTAAAATAGTAATTACAGAAAGTATAAGGTGGGCCAGTTGTTTATGACTGTGCATTTATAAAAGCAAAACAATAAGTATGTAATCTTACAGTGGAAAACTAGATAGCTCCTGCGATAACCTTGAGACAATCCCTTGTCTCTAGTAACTACACTGCACAGGGTACACGTCCCTGAGGACTAGGCCCAAAAAGTATATTTGTGTAGGTTGCAGAATTTCTAGACTTTGTAACTCCCAACATTACCAAAAGCTTTGTGATAAGGTAAGGGCATCGTCTGAGAAGTTGGACTGTGAGACTTGGGATAAGGATATTTGGATGGACCCATTTGGAGGTACGAACTTTGATTTCTCAAATCATCTTGAGAATATTTTACATGAAAAAGTAAGCTTTTTTTTTCCCTGTATGAAAAAATAATCTTTCCATGCAGAAAGACTGTTCAATGACCCCATCTGGGCTGTTGGCTCACAAAGAGATTCCAGTTCTTCTCAAAACCCCCTCTACTATTTCCCACATGTAGAGCTATATCCCAGCAGCCTCTGGTGGAGAATTGCTAAGCCTGTTTCAAGAAGAGAAGGAGCATCCATCATAATACTTAATGGATGTTTTAAAATTGTATCATCAGGGACCTGATAAGCCACGTGGGGATGGTCTAAGAGTGCTATACTAGAGCAGACAAAATATAAGGGTGAGCTGGGCCAACTTATAAAAAGATAATAGATGCACTTACCAAGTATTTTGCATTTAGTGTACCATCCAAAGAAGCTTTAAGTACCTCTAGTAGTTTCCTCTGTTGGTTCCTAAAACCTGGATTTAATGTAACTTCCTTACCCTAACGCAAAGGAAGGAGTCCACGACATGGGAGCACAGAGACTCTTCAAGTGGATTTATTATACATAACCTCATGCCTTCTTTCTCTGTCCATCAAGAGATGCCAGAGAAGGCTTTTCCTAGCAAGGCAATACAAAGTGAATACTCTTTCCATCAAGGTAAATAAGAAAATTCACCAAGGAGAGAGTAGGATCCTCAGAAAGCTTGGAGGTGGCTCTCCTTGACAAACTGAAAATAAAGGTGTGGAATGCTGCCATTGTATTAGGATTTTTATTTCTTGGGATTTCTTATTTCAGTGGTAATCATGCAATCCTGGGGTTGGGAAGGCCATGTGGAAGTGCTTAACCCTCAGAAAAAAAAGGTGGTTGCAATTACCATAATGAGCCACAGAAATAGAGTGGCAATCAGCATTTTGACCTTCAGGAAACTGTGGCTGTAGCTAATTAATGACAGTGTTCCCTGGAATAAAGTGGATGGGCATTTGATGAGGTATTACTTGATCTATGTAATTGAAAAAAAGGCATATGTCTAGTAAACAGAGGTCTGAATGGAATTGCCAAAGGGAGAATTCATAACCTCTTATAGCCATTCACTCAGTTCTCAGACTTAGGAAGTTCTTTGAGAAAGACCCTGCACATCAGCCCCTGGGGAAACAGTAGATGGATCATTGAGAATGACTGGACTATCGAGAACTTAAAGGGATTCTAGCTGTGATGGAAATTAGCATAACTCCAGCTCCATAAGATAGCAACTATTCACCTGGCAAACATTTTCTTTCCCCATCCCTAGGGAGGAGGGCAGGCACATACTGGGCAGGTCAGTAGAATTTAGGGCAAAACAATTATTTCTCCATTTGAGGAACAGCTGCCGGGGACATCATTTCCAATGTGGAAAATTGCTGAAATCTAATATTTGTTTTTGATCACATAGGTGTCTAGTTAGAGATCACATCTCTGCATAAAGAGGATACTACATTAAGGATAGCAAAGGTTATGAGCCTGAGTTTCTGAATAGCCATGTGAGGCAGAGCTACTCTACCAGCAGAGAGAGAGAGAGGGAGGGAGAGGGAGAGGGAGAGGGAGAGGGAGAGAGAGAGAGAGAGAGAGAGAGAAAAGAAGAAGAAGAGGAGGAAGAAGAAGACAACAGAGGAGGAGGAGGAAAGCAAAGAGGATGGACGGACAGGAGAGCACTATTTAAGCCACTGCTTTTCTAGTTTGATTTATTCAAATAAGTTCAAATAAGAAAAGTATTCTCTTTGAATTGACTTTAACTTTTTGGTTTTTGTCACTTGGTATTGGCATGAATTTATTTGTTTGATTGGTTTTGGTTTTGTTGCCCATAAGCAATTGCATAAGACGGTAGCTTTTGATGTGTGGTCCCTGGACCAGCAGAATCTGTGTCACTTGGGAACTTGATAAAGTGCAAATTCTCAGCCTAATCTCACTGACTGAATCCGAAACTCCACCCAGCATCTGGATTGGACCCAACAATCTGTTAAACAAGCCCTCTGGCTGATTCTGTTGCACATCTACGTTTGAGTCTTTACCCCCACTCATTCTTGCCAGCCGTACTCCCACTACCACATAAAATAATGTGAAAAGTGGCTTCGAATTCACATGTGTTGCAAACAGAACTGAGCTAATTTATACTTGGAAAATGAGATGTTGTGTTGAGCTGGTTTTGAGACCCAATGTGGGATCCTCAGAAAAAGTACTTTGCCTTTGGATATTACAGCCATTGGTGGGTAGGGTGAGGACAGGGACTGAAGTGTTCAATTCTTGTTTAAATACTTCTTTAGCAGGAAGTACTTGGGTCTTGGTATTTCAAGTGTGATCTGAGGACCAGAATCCTTAAAACTCCATGCAGCTTCTTAGTGTTAGGTAATTGTCTCAGAAAAGCCCCTTCCCCAGAAAGCCCCTTCCTGCTCTTAAAGTTACAGCTCCTTTCCAAGCACAGGGAGTTGCCCTCTGAACAACAGGGAGTTGTAAGGCCTGCTTACCTCATCTCCCTGTCCCAATTACCCGCTGCCCGCCCCCAATGGCTCTTCCCACCAGAGCAGTAACTCCTTATTGGCTATCCCACCATCCCATCACCATTCTGAGACTTCCCTACATAGAAATACGCTTCTCTTCTCTCTCTCTCTCTCTTCTCCTTGGCTCTCTCTCCTCCTCACTCCTTTTCCCCTACTCTTTTCACTCCCTTTTTCTCTTCTCTTTTCTTTCCTCCTTGATGCTGCCCTGCCGCCTCCCTCCTCCATCAATAAAGACCTTTCCTACAAGGCTTGGTGGTCTATGAGATGTCTGTCAGTTGAGTGCCACCCTTTCAGTTAGGAATTTGTCTAAGAGTCCACATTTTAAGTAGGACTCCTGGTGATTGATGCTCACAAGAAAGTGAGGGGCACACTGACCTCGTGAGTATCTGGTGGCCTTTAACTCAGCGTCAAGGTGCTTCATCCTGTGCCTTGGTTTTGACTCATATACTTCTGACGTCTAGACTGCTTTGCTGGATTTCCAGCATCTATTGCATTTCCTGGTCTTCTCTTATCTGAGATTAATAAGTGTGGAATTGTTGGTCAAAGATTATATGTCTTTTAAATATTGGTAGATACTATAAATTAGCCTTCTATAGAATTATACCCCTTTATCCTTTCACCAAAATTGTATGAGAGTTCCAGATTTTACCAACCCTCTACGATACTGGATATTTTAAAAACATAATTTTTTATAAAACTAAAGGTGAGAAGTCTCATTTTTATTCTAATTTTTGTTGGAAATGTTACTCCTTTCGGCTGTTTGTGTTTAACTTTCTGCTATCATTGCTTATCTTTTCTGTACAATCAATTCATAAAGTAAGTTAGAAACATAATCATTAATGCTTATAATAATCCTGCATGGTAGGTTTTATAGGTCACAATCTATACCCAAAGATATAAGATATTTAGGCTGTGAGCCATTAAACCATAGGTCTGCTAAGGACACATAGGTTACATACAAATTAAAAGTTTACACAAAAAATTCAAATTCAGTTTAAATATCCTTGTATTTTCTGTGAACCTATGCCATCTCCCTGTTCAGAATAATAAGAAAAGTAAAAAATAAAAAACTGAGATTCAAGCGTCTATAGAAGGGTGCAGAGTTAAAACTAACAATCATGGGTAAACATAGTCCAGAAGATATTATGAGTTAGAGCACAAGTGTGTCATGTGATAAATTAAACTAAAAGGGGACAATCAGATTATATTTCATCTAATTAGACCTGGTTGAATGTGCAATAAACAAAAAAGTCAATGAGTTCATAGTTTCACTTATAAAACATCAAATTTTTTTATATAGCTAACTATAAACTTAAGGTCTTCGTTCTATAAGGTAACTTTCACTGCTTTGTTATATTAACAGCATCAGCAATAGTGATATCAATTTCCTACCATGCAACACAGTTGATAATCATTGGGATGTGTTAAGTAATTAAACCCTATCAGTCAGTCCTAGGGGACAAGTACTATTATCGTCCCTATTTCACAGCTGAGGAAATTGAGTCTAAATAGGCTAATAATTGTGCACAAGGTCACACAAGTCAGGGAGCTAGGCTTCAAATCCAAGTATAGTTCAGGCCCAGGCCTCATAAACACTACACCTTGACACTGACTGTGTAAAGATAAGTTTAATCAGATTTATAAGTGGTTCTTTTTTTATATATATTTAAGTGTACAATTTAATGAGTTTTTTTATTTTTTTTTATTAAACCATAGTTGTATAACACTATCATGGGGTACAGTGTGTTGCTTCCATATACAATTTGAAATACTTTCATCCAATTGGCCAACATAGCCTTCATGTCATTCTCGTAGTTGTTATGTTAAGACATTTATATCCCACATTTAGAAAGATTCACATGTACCCTTATAGGATAAGTGGTTCTTTTTAAGAATAACAAACAATGGTTAATTTGGAAAACGGTGGCACTTAATTATTCACTACCTGAAATTTTATTTTCCCTGATGTGCTCACTCTGTGATAGAAGTCAAGAAGGAAAATGTCTCCCCTGTCATCTTGCTTTCCCTTTATTACTTTCAGGAAATTATTCTTAGATAAATCATGTATTTATATTTGTGTCACTCTTTATTTGTTGGTGTCTTTTATCAGACTCTTGGCCATTCTTTCACCTTTATTAAAGACCCATAATCTAGTTCACCAGTATTCTGATAATCAGAATAAAACTGGTACAAGTGGCCGCCCATTTAATACATAGATCTCTGACATTTACAATGTTTTTCACCTTGATTTCTATCCCACTTTTCATGGGCTCATGTAAAATTTATCATTATTTAACCTAATTTATTTCTAATCCATTAAATTACAACATTTTCTTCCTTTTTTTTTTTTTTTTTTTTCAGTTTTTTGGCCAGGGCCAGGTTTGAACCCACAATCTCTGGTATATGATATGGGGCCAGTGCCCTACTCCTTTGCGCCACAGGTACTGCCCCTGCAACACTTTCTTTATGACTATAATCTCTTATGCCTTTGTCTGTTCTTGTGCTACATGAATCTGCATCTTCTGACCCTTTTAATCACTCCATGCTTTGTAAAAGTCTCTTCAAGACATGGCTCTCTCACAGTATTTCCTATACCTCCCTCCCCATCATTGCTGACTTAATTGAATATTGCCTTGTATATGAGAATAGGAACAAAGGTGGAGGAATAGAGGATGAAGAAACAAAAGAAATAAGTGGTTTAGGTGCAAATATTGGGGAGTAATTGAAACATAGCTGGGAGTTTAGAGAGTCAGGTGAATGCGTTCTGGATTTTTCATGATTATATTTTAAGAAGTGAGAGACTTGAACACGTTTATATCCTTAAATGTAAATGGCAGCAAAGGCAAGAGAGGAAGTGAGAAGGAGAAAGAAAATAATCAGAGCAAAACTGTTGAAGAGGCAGCAAGGGATGAAAACAAAAGTGTTATGTAGACAGCTAGGACTAGTGGCCCTTTGGGGAACAAACCACAGAACCTAGACTTGGTGCCCCCCACCTTAATCCTACCCCCAGCATCTACCAATCCTGGGAGGAGGGAATACCCCTCCCGTCTACCAACCAGAACGTAGCATGCCAAATGCAAAAGAGTTCAGAAGACTCTCTGACCCAGGGGCCAGGCAGCACAGGTACAATAGAGTCTAGATGGTAACTTAGGACAATCTGAGACTAATTATCATGTCCATCAAAGTGGTTCCCGGGGGATGGTGACATATGAACCATGTGGAGGGCGCCTTCCAGGCACAATACAACAACACTCAAACCATAACCAAGCCCCCCCCCTTTTTTTTTTATTTTGCTACAATAAGGGGTATCTTGCTCTTGCTCTGCAAACCTGTATCTTGCCCTTGCTCTGACTTCCCCTCTCAATAAATGTCACCTCATGCTTGCCTTACTTTGGTGTACGGGGTCATTTGGGGGCCAGGAACACACCAAAACCCAAACCCTACAAAAGCATGGTTAAATGTGAGTCATAACAATAAGAAAACTATTTCATACACTGTAAATAGCAAGCTGAAAAGATTGAAGAAATGTGATGAAAGAATTTTAAGGGCCGCTTTACCAAATGGCATTAAATTTCTCAAAATAGGACTTAACATTTCTTTGCTGGGAGTTAAGGTTTATGTTCTTCCCTCAACCAGGAGTGTTCTTCTCTCAAGCCTTTAAGAGACCATCTCAGATATCACTTCTCACCTCTCCTTGTGTCATGGTGTTTTTGTCATTATTTGTCACTTACTATCAGATGTCATATCTGTTTGGTTTTCCCCACAAGTAAAAAAACTGTATCTGGATTAGTCACTGCTGTATCCCCTACACTTAGAATACTGCAGAGCACACGGTAGCTTTTTAATTAATATTCTTCAATAAGTACATGACGGTTTTTGATGTGTGAAATAAAGTTTGGATTATTCCTAAGGCAGGTAGAAGAAGGTGACAACAGACACAGTATCGCTCAGCAATGCTGTAAGTTCACTGAAGTTGTAGTAAATGGAATTGTAGTGGTAGCCAGACAAATAAGAGTTTTGATAATTAACATGGTTTAATTTCACTGGAATAGCCAGTCAGATTATGAAAGGTATAAGTTCAGAAAAATTCCCAAGAATATTAAGAAAAAGTAATTTAAAGTAATAAATTGATTGGGCTTTATGGCTCATGCCTGTTACCCCAATACTTTGGAAAGCCAACTCAAAGGAGCCCAGGAGTTTAAGGTTACAGTCAGCTATGATCACAACCCTGCACTCAAGCCTTGGAAAGAGGGCAAGACCCTGTCTCTTTTATCTATATTTTTATACTATATTTTTTATACCATATTAATTCTAAAAAGTATAATCATATAAAACTTTAAATCATAATATACCATAAAAATGTATAGGGCACACATTTTGAAATCATAGAGGAAAAATAAAAAAAAAACACAACTGAAAGAGTAACATAATAAGATACTAAAAGTAATTTTTAAAGATGTCTACATATACATTTAAAAATATGGAAAAAACATTATATATCACTTTCTCATGTATTTATAGGTTGGAGAAAGATTTTTAATAGTTTTTTAGTATATAATTATGGTTTATTTGCCTTTCTTTCTAAACTGTAAATTGTTTGGGAACAGGGCCTGAATCCTTTAACATTGAACAAATACTTTGGGAGGGGGGCATACATTAATAAATAATTATGCCTGGGTATATTATTCAGTGACAGAGACATAAAACATTTTTTTAGTGATTAAAAAAACCTTTAACAGCATCTAAAGAATGTTTGTGGGCTTAAGCTGTGATGACTCCTTATTTGAAAAATTTCTAAGCTACATTTGTTAAAATTAAATAGCTACATTGAACCTAAGTGTCAAGAATGGGCATGTCCATCTTACGAAAGCAGTTTGCATATGCTGAAAGTTTTAAACCTTTTTTTAATCCCATTATCTAGAGCTTGGGATCCAATATAAGTAGTCTATAGCCAGGCACTGTGGCGGGCGCCTATAGTCCCAGGTACTTGGGAGGCTGAGGCAAGAGAATCACTTAAGCCCAAGAGTTGGAGGTTGTTGTGAGCTGTGATGCCGTAGAAATCATGCCACTCATGATTCTTTGTGGGTGGCCCACCTTCTCACTTGTGTCATTGATCACTCTTCTTAAGCTGAGTCTCTGATTCTCACAAATGCAAACCCACCCACTTCCCTGATCATAAATTATATAAATGATGGTACCACACGGACATTTTATGTAACTTTGAGCAAAAGACTCAATCTCTGTTCATGTCATGTTGTGCCACCATGAGAGTTCATTTTTAATATCTGTCTTAGATCTGGAAATGTTGATTTAGTCAGAGAGTCAATACAACAATATATAAAGAAATCAAGAGAAAATTCTCTTTAAATTATAGCCATTTCTCTCACAGAAAATGTATTGTCACTCACCAAAAGGAAATATTTACAGTTCTCTCAGCTTTCTTCATTATGAAACCAAGGGTCTAACAAGTTACCCGTAGAGCATATAAGGTGCTGGGATTTTGATCACAGACCCTGCTATCTAGAGTTAAGAAAGTAAATGAGGGACACCGCCTATAGCTCATTGAGTAGCGTGTCAGCCACATACACCCAGACTGTGGGTTCAAAGCTGGCCCAGGCCAGCTAAACAACAATGACAACTACAACAACAACAACAAAAATAGCCAGGCACTGTGGTGGGTGCCTATAGTCCCAGCTACTTGGGAGGCTGAGGCAAGAGAATCACTTAAGCCCAAGAGTTTGAGGTTGTTGTGAGCTGTGATGCCACGGCACTCTGCTGAGGGTGACATAGTGAGATTCAGTTTAAAAAAAAAAAAAGAAAGAAAGAAAAGAAAAAAATGGGCAGCGCCCAGTGAGTAGGGTGCCAGCCCCATATACCAAGGGTAGTGGGTTCAAACTGCAACAAAAAAATAGCCAGGCATTGTGGCAGGTGCCTATGATCCCAGCTACTCAGGAGGCTGAGGCAAGAGAATTGCCTAAGCCCCAAAGTTGGAGGTTGCTGTGAACTGTGATAACACAGCACTCTATCAAAGGTGACACAGTGAGACTCTGCCTCTAAAAAAAACAAGCAAAGAAAGAAAGTAAATGGGAAAGAGTGACGTCAGCAAGATGGCCAAATTAGAGGTGGCCAAATTTTAAATGTCTTACCACAAAAAACAAGTAACTGAGGTGATGGCTATCAGTTTGATTTAAACATTCCACATTGTACATCAAATCATCACATTGTACCTCATAAACATATGCCGTTGTGATTTTGATTCAAAATTAATTATAAAAAACAAAATCAGGATTGAGAGGAATCAGTTCTGGTTTTCTCTTGCACAGTTGGGGTCGCTATGGTTAACAGTAAGAGCTGGATATTACAAAATAGCTCCGAGAGAGGTATTTGAATGTTGTCACCACAAAGAAAATCTGCATTCGGTGATATGTTAATTACCTTGATTTGTTCATTATACGATGTATATGTATATCGAAATGTCAAACTGTACCCCCTAAATATGTATAATATGTCAATTAAAAATAACATTATTAAAAAGAAAAGAAGAAAGTAAATGAGAAAGAAGTATATGTTTAATCCCCTCTCTGCCCAGAGGCTTTGTTCTAGTTTCTTTCAAAATAAGTTCACTCTCCCATTATCCATTGCTGGAGAGGATTTCTCTCCACCTTCCATTGCATTTCACAGAACCAGAATTAGACCTTTCGTTCTGAACACAGTGCCTGTTCTCTATTTTCATAGACTTAAATGTTTCAGAGCTCATGCTTCCTGAGATGGCAAAGTCTCAGACAAAAATCTTGATTTTCTTTGTTCCTCACCCTGCAGTCATAGGCCAATCTCACACCCTCTTGTACCTGAATTCAACTCTGTGCCCAGTTATGAGATGGGCCCCTTGTCGTTTATACACACACACACACATACACGCACGCACGTGCGCACTACCAAAATAAACTCATAAAAATCTATAATAATCTCAATGACAAATAGCAGCAATGTCCCACTCCTTACTGGGGAGTCATGCAGCGAGTGGATGCGATGTATTTATTCTATCAGACAAAGTACATTTCTTAGCTGAGAGACCAGTGGTGAATATCAAAAAGATATTCAAAGGAGATTACAGGTCACCCCAGAAGAGGCTGTCATTGCCTAAAATTGATTCTCAAGCAAAAAGCGCAGACTGTGCGGCCTTGGAGCCGCACCAGTGAGAGCAAGATCTCACTTTTCTCTGTGTTTCTATTTGTACTTCTTCCTATCTAACCCCCACACTACAGCCTGAGTTAACTATGTAAAATGCAAATGGAAATTATTAGTTCCTCAGTTTAAAGCCTTTACTAATGTCTTTCTCTTGCAATCAATCCCACAATCATTAGAAAGATCAAACAAAACCCTCCATGATTTGACCCAGTAAATAGTATCACCACCTTCACTTTTTTTTGGTCAGAACTCTGCTAAAAATATTACCTGTGGAATTAGAAGTTCAATTTCCCTGACTTCCCTAAAGTCAAACATATTCCCTATCATTGTCCTTTATATGCTTTGCCTTGATGACTCACGATCTCATTACTACCAGTTTCCTTTTCTTCCATGTTCTTCCCCACCCCAACCTCTGCAAATCAGATGCTTTTCCAGTAGAACTTAAATCCCATCCCATCCAGGTGTCTTTTCTTAATTCCTCCTATCAAAAAAAATCTCTTCACTGTCTGCACTATTACAACATTTTGCCCTTACGTTCTTTGGGACGATGGTAGGTATGTCCCTGTCTGATGTCCCCTTCTTTCCTGAACATTTCTCAGATGTACACACAGAGCTACATTTGACTCATCGATTGTGTCCAAGCACCGGGCACAATAACAAGATTCTTAGTTGGCATTCACCCAACAAATATTTACGCAGTGAATGACTGTCTACAAGTGTCAGAAATGAGTCTCTCTAAGAATTTACAAAACCAAACTACTACTGACTTCTTTTGTCTATTGTTGGCTTAAGTATGAAGTGCCAAACAGTCCTAGAATAAACGAATTACGTTTCTAAAGATGAAGAAGCACAAAGCAAAGAAAATAAGAAGGAGATGATCACATCATGCGCTGATCTGTTTGCCCAGGAGGCTTTAAGGCCTTTAATTAAACAGCTTAACCATGGGAGGCAAAAGATGGAATGTGTTCCTAATTAATGCTTTAACCTCATTATGCTTCTGGGCCAGGAAATACAATAACTGCATAAGAATTCAGAATTAATTTCCACAGATTGAGGCAGGTTTTTTTTTTGGTTTTGATTTTTTGGGTGGTTTTGGCAAATCTCAGTCACTGAGCTTCAAAGCAGCCTGTGCTCTTAGTTGAGCTAATATCATTAACCAAATGAAACAGGACTTGAAGATGGCAGTTTGATTTAAATGTATTTAATTGAAATACATCACCACACTCAAATCTCTTTTTTTCCTGTCTTTGAATTTTGTAAAAGTGTCACACAGTGTGGTTCTAATATTTTTGGCAACTGGGTTCTAAATACATATTTGGGGAAGGATTGCTCATGTCAAAATCAACCTTGGAAGTCCTTGAAACTATATATGAAATGAAGTAAGCACATTCTGGGTTTCGTTCTAAACTCTTGAGAAGTCTACAACAGTAAATTATTTTTCCTTGGAGTAAGGAGAGATTACCATTTTTTTGGTTTAGCATCAGAAGAATCAATTTGCTATGGCTAAAGTGATTTGTGAAAATCACTTTTCTTTCTTTTCTCCCTTAATTTAGAAAACTTAATTTAGAAGATTAAATTTGCATTAAATGGAATATGGCTCTATGTTAATATTCCCAATTCACTTGCTTTTAGTAATTCCAGCACTGTCCATGAAAAATCAGTTGAGCTCTGTCAATATAGCTATAAGCAATCCAAAGATTAGCATCAATCATGCCTTAGTTAAACAATTAATTCTATAATCTTTTAAAATTATTTTCAATTTAAAACATTGGATTTAACAGAAACATTTTCATTTTGCTGATTCTTCTGCAGTTGTTACCTTAATAAGTTGCTTTTGTTCCTCTTTTTGTCTTTTTTCCTTTCCTCAGTCTTGAAAAATTTGTATGAGTGGGTTGAAATTTGGGTCCAAATTTCACAAGTCTTGTTATTTTGATTCTTTTCAGAATATATTATTAAAAGAGGAAATATTAAGCATTAAAAATTAGTCATTTCTTTTATAGTGGGCCTTCGCAAGGTGGGTGTACCAACTTCTAATTCTATGCTGAAACACTAAGAAATATTTTCTATTGTTATGGGGTAACTCACTCAGCACGCTTCATATGGAATCATTACTCCCTAGATCGCAGGTAATGTATTTAGAGCAATGTAACTCACCAAATATTTTTGAGTATATATTATAAAAAGACACTATTTTGAGTTGCCCAGGAAACATAAAAATAGTACTGTATTATTCCTAAACTCAAGTTTTTATAATTTTTAGGAAAGCCGTGGTAGCCATGTCCCAAGGTAGCTCTTGGTGATCCCTACCTTCAGGTATTCCCAACTGTGCCTAGTCCCTTCCTACACTGAATCAGAGCTGGCCACTAGAACACTGTGGAAGTGACAATATGTCATGTTCAGTGGTAGTTCAAAGTCAGCTTCTGCCTTAGCCTGTTGGATCACTCACTCTGGGGGAAAAGCTACCTGTCAAGAACTGTACAAAATCTGAGATTTTATCCCACTTGCAAACAAATTACCCTGTCACAGTTTCATGAATGGTAGCAGGAGAAATAAGTCTCCTGGGGCATGGTCACTGGAACCAGTGGAAGTAGCCAGAGAACAAGCGTGTGCATGTTCTTGGAGCTCTGATTTCCACAGGCCAATGCACAGTGGGCCCAAGGATACCTACACATGCTGTGGGTTGTGATAAAAGAGATGAACTTAAGGAGGTATTATCTTTATTATAAGGAGGAGGAAAGAAAAAGCCTTAACTGTTCTAGAGGGGACTATCCTTATCTACCAAGGCTATTTGATACACAAACATATTTTGAAAAGATAACTCAGAAGAAGGGAAGGTTTAGTTCCTCTGCTCACATATGTGAGACATTCATGGAGAATTGTCTCCCAATATTGTAAAGCCATGAGACACTCAAGCATCCCTGAAGAATGATCTGTAAGGTAATGAACTGAGGTCTGCTTCTAGCAACCAACACCATCCACCAGCCAGGTGACAAAGGCCCCTTGAAAGTGGTTCATCCAACATCAGTTAAACTGTCAAATGACTGCTTTCCTAGGTGAAATCTAACTGCACCCTTATGAAATGAAGAACCTCAAGCCAGAGTCAACCAGAAGCTTTCCCCAAATTCTTGATCCCAAAATTATGAGGAATGATATTTTTCTTTTGTGCAACTAAGTTGTTAGGTGCTATGTTATAAAGCAATTCGTAACCAATACAAATTTAGTACTTGGAAGTGGAGCCAAAGTCTCAAAATATATCAGTGGCTATGGGGATGACATAGTAAAAAGAAGCTGGAAATGCCTTTGCCGGCTTTGGGGGGTGGGGATGCATTGAGGGTACAAGAAACCAGGTTACACTGATGGCATTTGTTAGGTAAGCTCCCTCTTACAATTGTGTCTTGGCCTTTGCAAATGTTGATGAAAACAGTAAGAGACCTTGAAGAGACTTTCAGTAAAAGCATGAAAGGATATTATTGAATCCTGGAAAAAAGAGATCTTTGTCATATAGTGGCAGAAACTTAGAAACCCTGGTCCTTAGACCCACATGGAAAGTGAAAATATGCCTAATGAACTGGGAGATACAGCTAAAGAAATTCCCAGGAGGAATGCTGAAGATCCCATCTGGTTCTTCCTGCTGCTTAGGGTAAAGTGAGATAGACAGCCCTTTTGGTGATCTTTGAGGGATATATAATGTATTCGATGTATTATAAACAACAAATATTTTGTAAATAATTCAGTTTGTGCATGTTGCATTTCAGAAGGTAATTTATGATTTTTTATATAGAACATAGTTCCCTATTTTAATATTATGAAAAACGCCATCTTCTAAGAAATATTAAATGAGTATGAGAGAAAGGAAAATAGGAAATTTTTTGTAACTTCATAGCTTTTATGAAGCGACTTTGAAGGTAAACTTGAAAGAGCAATGTGCTTGGAAGTAATACTTTCAGTATTGGTTTCCTGGAGGGTTAAATTACCCTATCCTATAGTTCTAGAGGTCAACTGTTACAGAGTTAAAGTGAAATGGGGGCAAGTGTCCAGGAGATGGGTGTTGGGGAGTAGCTGCGTAGTCACTAGGGTACAAGGAAAATGTGAGGTGTTAAAACAGAACACTCTCCTTAGAGAAGCAGTGTCAAAAACTTATTATCATACTATTCAGCCACTAAAAAAGATGGAGACTTTATATCCTTTGTATTAACATGGATGGAAGTGGAACACATTATTCTTAGTAAAACATCACAAGAATGGAGAAGCAGGAATCCTATGAACTCAATTTTGATTTGAGAACAATTAATGACCTAGTACATGGTGAGAGGTGGGGGAAAGGGAGAGCAGAGACAGGGAGAGAAGGAGGGAGGGGGTGAGGGAAAGGAAGAGGAGAGAGAGGGAAGGAGTGAGGTGGGTGGGGGTCTCCGTGTATGATACATCTTGGGGGGGGGTGGCAAGGCACAATTATAAAAGGGACTTCACCTAAAAATGCAATCAGTGTAACATAGTTTCTTGTACCCTCAATGAATCCCCAACAATAAAAAAAAAAGTTAAAAAAAAAACCTTACAATCATGGGCAAGTACTTTTCCACCTTCAATAACAATTCTGTCTTACTTTGCAAAATTCTAAATAACAGCCAAACACTTGGTAAAAAAGATTCAATAAGCTCTTAAGTTGCCAGCTTTCATTTGGCAGCAATACTAAGCTGGTCTGTGAAAGCTGAACACACTGAACTGATTCAAATGATGAATGATTGGAGATTGGAGGCCCATGTAAAATAATTTCTGAACTCTTTTTTAATCACCTGCTGCTACAGTCGACAATGATTAACCTTTCAAAGTCTGTTAACCATGCTCTGCTTTACATTTTGTAATTTTGTTTCCAACAAAATCAAACAAAATAGTCATAGAGTGAATTCAGAACAGGACAATTACATTTGGAATATTTAATTTAATGAATGCTTCTAAAATTTCCTTTCTTTATTTATGGTCCAAAGAATTAGAAATACTCTAACATAGTTAGTGTGCATGTATGCACATGCCCTTGCATGCACTCACACTCATGCACACACACACACACACACACACACACACACACACAGAAACGGAATTGAAAAGGACACCATTGACAAAACTTTCTTATTTTGGTTTTGTAGGAATATTTGTCTCCAGAAAGATAATGTCAGCATCTAGCAGAAATTCATTAAGATGATAAAATCACTGGGGAAAGATATTCATTTTTTTCTTACAAATTGAGTTTCTCTTTCTCTTCCAAAGACAGCAGAATATTCTTTTCACTCCACACTTATTTAAAGTGAGTAGTCAGCTTTTTCTTGGATCAGGAGAAGCACAGCCTCTATTTCCTGAAGAAACTTAGTTTTACAACCACTCTGGTCTCCTCTACCCCAGTCTAGGGACCTTCCTCTTTTAAATTCTAGATGCAGAAGGCACTAACAAGAGGAGGAGAAAAGCATATCACCCAGGAGAGGCTGCAAATGTGCTATGATGTACACAGTTTGTGTATCAAGAAAACTAAGTCTTAGCCAAGTTTTGCTAATAACTTCCCATGTAGTCACTCAATGTCTTTGTGTCTAAGCTTCCTCTTCCACAAAGTAATATGCAGGTCTACCTTGGAGATATTGTAGGTTCAGTCCCAGACCACTTTGGTAAAGTGAATATTGCAATCAAGTGAGTCCAACAAAGTTTTTGGTTTCCCAATGTATATAAAAGTTATGTGTACAATATATTCTTGTCTAATAAGTATACAATAGCATTTTTAATTAAGGTATCACATTGTTTTTTTAGGCATAATGTTTTCTTTGCATAATGCAATTATATTATTGTTAAAAAATGGCAGTGTGATCTTTCACTGGGGGATGGACTTGCCTCAGTGTTGATGGTTGCTGGCTGATCAGGGTGGTGGCTGCTGGACATTAGGGTGGCAGTTGCTGGAGGTTATGATCACTGTGGCCATTCTTAAAATAAGGCAATGATGACATTTTCCGTCAAAGATTTCTCTGTAGCCTGTGATGCTGCTTGATAGCACTTTATCCATAATAAAACTTTTTGCAAAGTTTAAGTTAATCTTCTCAAATCCCACCCCTGCTTTATCAACTAAGTTGTATAGTATTCTCAATATTGGGTTGTCATTTTAACAATATCCACAGTATCTTCACCAGAAGTAGATTTCATCTCAGGAATTAGTTTCCTTATTCACCCACAAGAAACAAGTTCTTAGTCACTCAAGCTTTATCATGAGATTGGAACAATTCAGTCACATCATCAGGCTCCACCTCTAATTCTAGTTCTCTTAGTATTTCCACCACAACTGCCACTTCCTCCACTGAAGTCTTATACCCCTGAAAGTCATCCATGAGGACCAAAATCAACTTCACCCAAATTCCTGTTCATGTTGATTCTATAACCTCCTCCCAAGCATTACAAATGTTCTTCATGGCATCTAGAATGAAGAATCCTTTTCAGAAGGCGTTCAAATTATTTTTCCCAGATCCATCAGAGGAATCATTACCTGTAGCAGCTATTAATTTATCTCAATTCATGAATGGTTCAACAAAATGCGGTATATGTATATCATGGAGTACTGCTCAATCATAAAAAGGATAAATTAATCCCTTTTGCAAAAATCTGGATAGAACTGTTAACACTCAACACTCTGAAGTACCTCAAGAATGAAAAAGCAAATAATAAATGTACTTGCTGTTAAATTGGAGCTAACCAATGAGAACAAATGTGCACAGAGGGGGTAAAACTCAGTGGCAGTCAAGCACGGGGGATGTGGAGGAGGGGAGAAGCAAAACTACCTGACAGGTACAGGGAACACTATTTAGGTGACGGGCATATTTATAGCTGTAAATCAAGCATTACAAAAGTGATGTATGTAACAAAAAACATTTGTCCTTCCTTAGTATTTTAACAATTGTTTAAAAAATTTAAAAAGTAGTCTTACAAAATGTAATCAGACTTCAAAGTAAAAATTATTCCTTGATCCATGGGCTGCAAGGTGAATGTTGTGTTACCAGACATGAAACCACATTAATCTCTTTTACATCTTTATGAGAGCTCTTGAGTGATCAGGTACATTGTTAATGAGCAGCAATATTTTGAAAAGCATCTTTTATTCTGAGCAGTAGATCTCAACAGTAGGCTTAAAATATTCAATCGATTATGCTGTCAACAGATGTGCTATCATCTAGGCCTGGTTGTTCCATTAGCAAAGCAGAGAAAGAATAGATACAGTATAATTGTTAAGGGCCCTGTGATTGGGGGAATATAAATTAACATTTGGCTTCTACTTTGCATTATCAGCTCATTATCTCCTAGCAAGAGAATCAGTCTGAGCTTTGAAACTTTAAAGTCAGGCATTGATGTCTCTCTAGCTATAAAAGTCTTAGATGGCTTCTTCCAATATAAGGCTGTTTCCTCACATTCAAAATACGTTGTCTAGTGTTGCCACCTTCATCTTTGACAGAATGAAGATATCTTCTGGATATCTTGCTGCAACTTCTACATCAGCACTTGCTGCTTCACCTTGAACTTTTATAGTATAGAGACAGTTTCTTTCCTTCAATCTCAAATCTCTGCTAGCTTTGAAGATGTTTTCCCCTGCAACTTCCTCACCTCCACCAGCCCTCATAGAATTGTAACAAGTTAGAGCCTTCATCTGGATTAGGCTTTGGCTTTAGGAAATGTTGGGGCTGGTTTGATATTCCATTCAGACCACTCAAACTTCCTCCAAATCAGGAGAAAGGCTGTTTGGCTTTCTTCTCATTCTTGTGTTCACTGGAGGAGCACTTTTAATTTCCTTCAAGAACTTTTATTTTGAATTCACGAAATAAAATTGTTTGGCTAACTCTTTGAGGCCTAGCTTTCAATCTATCTTGCCTTTTGATGTACCTTTTTCAGGAAGCTTTATCATTTCTAGTTTTTTATGTGAAGTGAGAGAAATGTGACCCTTTCTTTTACATAAGCCCTTACAGACCACTGTAGGATTCTTAATTGGCTTAATTTCAATATTGTTGTGTTTCACATAATAATATGACCTGAGGAGATGGAGAAAGATGGAGTAATGGCCTATCGGTGGATGAGTCCGAATACATATACATCAATTAAGTTTTCTGTTTTACTTGGGTGCAGTTCCTGATGCCCCAAATAAATTACAATAGTACTATTAAAGTTCACTAAACTTAGATAACCATAAAGCTTGAAATACTGTCAGAGTTACTAAAATGTAACACAGAGACACAAAGTGAGTGCATGGTTGCAAAAATGATGCCAACAGACTTGTTAGATTTGAGGTTGTCAATTTATTTTAAAGAATTCAATATCTGCAAAGTGAAATAAAGCACTGAAGACCTGGTATGCCCATAGCTGTAAGGAGTGATGTGAGTTTCCTTCCAATTTAACTAGTCTATAGGTCTATGAGTTCCTACCATTTAGACGACCATAGCCTGATATAAAATGATAAAGTTCAGCTTTACTGAGCAGTATCATTTGTAATTTTTTTTCCTTACTACATATCTCCCCATGAAGTTAATGCCTGATTATTTTAAAAACTAAGCTGTCTTTGGGGTGGCACCTGTGGCTCAAAGGAGTAGGGCGCTGGCCCCATATGCGGGAGGTAGCTGATTCAAACCCAGCCCCAGCCAAAAAAATACTAAGCTCTCTTTGAAGCACTATAATCTAATGACAATGTCTGACTATAATGAAAGCCCTGTGACCTTGACATTGTTGGAAAGGTCTTGGTTGTGTGTTACTTTACATGTGCGATGAGTTGTTTGACATCCTTGTCACTGAAATATAAGCTTATACAACTTTTCAGGGAGGTAATCTTCATGACAGTTGATCTCTGTCGCTGAAAATGTGCTCTTTCACCAGATACCCTCCTTTGATGAATTGCTTCAATCACAAACCATGATAGAGTTGGCATGAGAAAGGATATCTGTTCTGTATTCAGAGGATCATTGATTTGAATGAAAATATAATGTGTGTTTTATGTCAGATGGTTTTCTGCTCCAAAGAAAGATAGCAAAGAACAAGACAGCCATGAGGTTGGCATCTGGCTTTTTACTAAAACCAAACACAGTCAGTCAGTGGGTAACGTCACGGCACAGCATGTTCACAGTGGGCACATTGAAATGCACTAGAAGGAAACCAAGCTTGAGTTTCAAACACTGTTAGTGTATGTAACACATGGGGGGGGGGGCAAAACTGCTGTGTATGAAGAAAAGTATTTTGATATTGAAAAGGGATTTTTTGTGTCTTAAAAAGACATGTTTCTTTGAAAATATCAGATTAGTGATCTTCCCCAGAGGCCAGAACTCTGAAGATACTTTTGCTGGTTTTCTGGCCTTATTCACGTGTGTGTGTGTGTGTGTGTGTGTGTCCCCAGAAGAAAACAAAAGTGAGCAGGCTTCCTAAAGTGGGACACTTGAACAGTTGTTCATCCATTCTACTTCATATCTTTTCCTTTTTGTCCTTAACTTACAGAAGAATCAAAGAACTTTATAAAACCCTAACAAGTAAACAAAGGTACCAAGAAATCAAAAACATCTGAAGAAGCGCCAGCGTGTAGGTGAAATTCATCTTACACCGTTGATGCCCCCGTGTTCCTTCTCTGACAAGACCGGGCGCGCCAGCCGGCACCGGCAGCGTTCCTCTGCTTCCCCTTTTGTTGTTTGCCAGTTAATTTTTATTCACTGGAAATGCCAGTTTTCCACATGCTCTTCAGTGTGGGGTGCTTACTTGGGAAGAAGAGAAGACAAAGAACCAAAGACTCCGAGGACTTAACCCATTCTTCCCCTTTCTCCTCTCCTCTCTAAAAAGTCCCCTTTGGTAGAGGCTTAGTGAGTAACAAAAGCAGGCTCATTCTACTGTGAACTTGAACATGTGCCAGGGGAAATATTTTAGGGAGGCTTATCCTCAACTCCAGCCGGCTGTATAGGTGGGCCTAGTTAAGTGGTTTTTGTTGGCTACTATGTTTATTATGACTTTACAGTCACACCCTCTATGACAAAGTGCAGATCAATAAAGCGTATGTGGGTGGGTGGGTAGGTGCGGGGGGAAGGATGCTTTGTTTCCAAATGTAGAGCTAAAGAAAATATACAGTTTTAGAAATTGAGGAAACTCATTAGTTCAGAATAGATTTAATCTGCAGTGAACTAACATTTGATCTCTACTACATACACCCGAGAATTAGCAGCTTTTCTATTCCCTTATCTTTTCTTAAGTAAGTTGGAAAAAAAGTTTCTGTTCATTTGCTTCAGGACAGTTTGAAAGTCAGGGTAAAAATCAAGAGTACGAAATAAGACTTTAAACTGTTCATCCCTTCAGCATGGGAAGTGCAGCTTTGTGGCTTATTACTGTTCATAGAATATTCGTTTGACGACTATAGTTTGAATTTGCATAAAACCACACTAAGAATGTGTTTAACTCATCAAGCACAAATAAACTAATTCATGAAAAATGTCAAAAAAAAAAAAAAACCTTGAAACTGAATACTTTTGCTGCACCACCAAACAAGTCTTCACCTCTCGAGGATCATGGCAAAGTAATTTAAATACTGTGATCATAAAAGATCTTACATAAGGTGAAAGGTCTCTGGAGTGACTTATAATATATAGCAAAGGATTCCTTTCTCGAGTTGGCACCAATTAGGAGCAGTTATCAGTATACATTAAATAGATGCAATTTAGCATGTTTGCAAGAAAACTATGAAATCTCCTTATACATCATGGATAATTAGTAGCAGATGACATCCAAATATATTGGGATATAAATATGTTCCACACATTCCTAGTTGTGCTATGTTAATGGAATAACTAGTGAGTCAGCAGTAACATTCCTGCCATATATTCTAGCACTTTAGGATTAGAAGAGATTTTCAAAAGAGAGCAAGCTCAGGCAGAGTCCCACAGGCTTCACGCCTTTTGTGTGTGCAGCACAGCACCCAGAAGCTACATCCTCCCTAACACTGCTGTCTCTGCATTGCTGCTAGGCCAGGCAGGCAGAAGGGCCTTGGGGACAAAGGAAACCATAGTGCATGCTTGCCTGCTTCTCAGAACTCCGCATTTGCAGGCAGGGAGCAGTGATGCAGTTTCTGTCAGAGACACAAGGACCCTTCCCCTCTGTCCACTCCTGCAGGTGCAACCATGACTGCTCCTACTGGAAGGTAGCATAAGCATGCTGGACAGCTGCATTTCTGGGATGATAGAGGTGACGACATCTCCACTGACAGTGTGGCCACCAGGCTCATGCTTGCACAAAAAGTGGTGCTCCTGTCCACCACTCCAACGAATAGCAGTGTCTCTGAAGTAGGGAGCAACAGACCCAGGGAACTGTGTATGCTGGGGTCAGGGACAAAGCTGTGCATCATAGCCATTTCAGAAGTGACCCAGGGGAAGGTTCTTTTATGACTCTTGGCTACATTTTGGCCTGGATAGAATACATACAAAAGGCCAACAAACATATGAAAAATGCTCAACATTATTAACCCTTAGAGAAATGCAAATGAAAACCTAAAGGAGATACCACAGTACTCCAGGCAGACTGGCTCTTATTAGAAAGTCAAAATACCAAGTGCCAGTAAGGATGTAGAAAAGGAGGACACTATATTCTATTGGTGGGAATAGAGAGAAAACACTATCGATACTTCTGAGAGAACTAAAAATAAAACTACCATTTCATGCAGCAATCTCACTAATTTTCTTTCTCCCCAAAGAAAAATAAATTAGTACATAAAAAATGGCTGCCCTCATGTTTAGATCACTTGTACCAGCATTATTTACAATAGCAGGGATATGGACTCAACCTAAGTATCCATCAATAGGTGAGTTAATAAAAAAAATGTCCTATATATGTATATCATGGAATACTACTTAGCCGCAAAAAGGAATGAAATTATGTCCTTTGCAGGAGCATGGGTGGAACTAAAGGCGTTACCATAAGTAAAATGACTCAGAAATGGAAAATTGAACACTGTATATTCTCACTGAGAAGTGGCAGCTGAATAATGTGTACGCATGAACATAGAAATAAGACATTGGAGACTTGAAAGGGTGAGAGGATGGGAAGGTGAAGGTGGATGAGAGATGAAAGATTGCTTAATGAGTACAATGTATACTGTTTGGGTGATGGTTAGGCTATAATCCCAGATTTCACAGCTACATACCATATCCATGTAACAAACAGCAGTTGTATCCCCTAAATCTATTTTTTTTTGAGACAGCATCTCAATTACTCCAGTTGAGTACTATGGAATCATAGCTCACAGCAATCTCAGACTCCTGGGCCCAAGCAATTCTCTTGCCTCAGCCTCCCAAGTAGCTGAGATTACAGGCACCTGCCACAACGCTCGGCTATTTTTAGAGACAGGGTCTCACTCTAGCTCAGTCTGGTGCATTTTTTAAAAAACTAATACCAGTTAATCTACTGAAATGTCTGTTATCCAAGTAAATTTAGAATTATCTATGACTTTTATAAGCAAATATTCAATTCCATAATTTGAATCATTAACACAGATTGCGAATTAAAATCCCCTTTGCAGGAAGAACATCACTAGTGCATCTCACACAATTTCATATGAAAAATCCATCTTTAAAGAAGATTCTTGATGTAATCATTTATCCAAAAAATGGACTTTGATTAAGAGTACTTTTCCTAACTTGTTCTTAAAAGCATGCTCTACTCATCAGTTACATCTTGAATGCTCATTGAAGGTTTAGTTTATCACTCTACACACAAGAAAATGGAGAAGGAAAACATGAATACTACCTTTAAGAAATTTATTATCTAATGGCGAAGATGATACAATTAATGTTACAGCAACGAGAGTCATGTGCAAGTTTACTAAAACACTGTGAGAAATCACACAATTCCTGCAAGGAGGCTAATCAGTCCTGTCTGGATGCAGGGCAAGATGAAGGGCCGATCAAAGCCACAAGGGCCAATCTTAAAAGGGATGGGAAAATCTACTATTATTAATGCAAATAGGACATTAATTTTTAACAAACATCAGCATAGACATTCATTAAAGTAATTAGTTGGCAGAGGTATTAGACAATATTGTACATTAAACAATTCCCAACAGGGGTGTCATCCTCTGGGTCTAATACTCTTTTTCATCAAGTGCCAAGGCATTGTGAACAACTCAAATGCCCAAGAAATGTGGCTTCTCACAGCAAGGGCTTGAGACGGATCTATCACCACTGAGATGAGACCAAGCGGATTATTCCAGAGATAAGGCAGCCACTGAAGATAACAGGTGAATAGGCAAAGGTAACATTTGGCAAGGCACAATATTAGAAGGAAACAAAGTGCTAAAAAATTAAACATCGAAGTGTTTTGGGGGGACACTTTCACTATTTGTGGAATGCTTAAGTTTTGAGAATGTGATGTATGTGTATCAAGGAAAATTTTCCCACTCCCAAGGAAAATTCCTAGTTGGTTTAAGGGTGGGCATGTGACCTAAAAAGTTTCATTCTGATTGAATCCCAGAATCTTGCCATAAAAGCTGGGCTGGACATTTCTTTTTCTCTTCCTTTGGACCTTGTGGTGTGTACATGGAGGTCCAAGGACCGTGATAGCTCTTTTTGCCCCTGTGGGATATTTTCAAAGCCTGAGGTTGGACCCAACACATAGGGGAAAGCAAACCTCAGAAAATCACAGGGAGCTCTATGATTTAGGTAACTCTGAAGCCAATTCCATTGTATACCAACAAATATGTGTCCTTATTTTTTTTTTCAGGTTAATGTGGGGGTATAAACAACTAGGTTACAATATTTGCATATGTTAGGTAGAGTCCTCTTATAGTTGTGTCCTTATTTTTAAGCCATTTACTGTAAAGAGTCCAGAACCTTGCAATGAACAGTATTGTAAATGACGCAGTTCCTATAACCTTCTGTATGAAGTGTAAACTTCTTAGCCTGCTCTAAGCTTTGTGATCTTATCCTTGCACACTTCACCTGTTTGGTCCTGGTCATCTTCTCATTCTCACCCTTTCCTCCAGTTGTAAAGTACCAGAGGGAGGTGCTTGAACACAGCACGTTGTTTTTGATCTTTACACATTTGTGCGAGTTTACTTCTCCTCTGGAAATGCTCTTGTTCCCCCGTGGCCTCTCTTGTAATTCTATTCATCCTCCAAAACTTCTCTTTCCTGTGATGTCCCAAGAAGATTTTCAGGACCATTTCCCACCTGACTTAGATGGTGCTCCTAGGCATGTCCACGGCTTATCTTTATCACAGTACTTACTTCATTGTATCACGATGGCTTCCTCCCAACGGGACTAGAAACTCCTTAAAAATAGAATTCTTATATTTTTGTTCTGTCTTTTTTTTCTCCTTTATCAGTACCTAAAGTAATGCTTGCTGGTATGCAGATACTAGTTGGCTGAATTAACCAATGGGTCAAATAAAAAAAGAAAACAACAAACTCAATTTCAACATGGGACAATATTTTCTTTATTTTTGTTTGGTTTAGTTTATTTTGTTTTTATGTAAGAGCCAGAAAACCTAATGTATTTTGATAAGTAGGAGTGCGTTTCCATGGTTTAGTAAAGTTTATGAACCTGTGAGCAAATAGGAAACCAGATAATAAACTTAATTGCAAATGAGTTACTTTCTCTGATCACTTGTCATTAGTCACAAAAAGAAATAAGTAAGAGAAATTGGATCAGTAAAAATTCACTATGTGGGTGGCGTCTGTGGCTCAAAGGAATAGGGTGGTGGGTTCAAACCCAGCCCCAGCCAAAAACTGCAAAAAAAAAAAAAAAAAAAAAAAAATTCACTCTCATGACCTAAAAATTCTCAAAGCACGTGATTTATGTGATAGTGTCATGATTATTTAGATTGAGTATACAAATGTGAAGTGGGAATTTGAAGGATAATTAAAGTGAATGGTTTTGTATTGGTTGAGAAATGTTTTAGTTAGATCTTTTTAAGCTTTCAAAAAGAGCTTGTCTTCACTAATGGGGCCATGCTATACAGGAAGCAAAGCAACTTAAGGTACTGTCTCTTGGGCAGTGCCTGTTGCTCAGTGGTTAGGACGCCAGCCACATACACTGGGGCTGGTGGGTTCGAACCCAGCCCAGGCCAGCTAAAACAACAATGACAACTGCAACAAATAAAAATAGCTGGGTGTTGTGGTGGGCGCCTATTGTCCTAGACACTGGGGAGGCTAAGGCAAGAGACTTGCTTGAGCCCAAGAATTTGAGGTTGCTGTGAGCTGTGATGCCATGGCACTCTACCCAAGGTGATAGCTTGAGACTCTATCTCAAAAAAAAAAAAAAAAAAATGTTGTCTCTTTCTCCAAAGCTTTAGATCCCAGTGTTTCCAGGCCTGAGACATTTAGCAACCCCCATGGAGAACATGAGCAGTAGCTCAGCATCATTTGACAAATACTTGGAGCTAAAACCTGCATTCTCATAGAAGACCAGTGATATCTTTTTTCATAAAGGATGCACAAGAGAGGAAAATTCTTAGTGAACTTTTTATTTTACAGTGAAGCTTGCCTAGTCTGCCTCTGCATATTCCAAAGTTGGTTTTGGCATGTTATGTACCAGACATCTATGTGTCAGTCAGGGACCTTGCTCATCAGATACAGATGGCCCACTCACATCGGAGTAACCTAAGAAGGTTTTATTTACAAAGGCTCTAATGACCAAAATGTGAATGAGTTTAAGAAATTGCTGGGATCACGGAGAGATGATGTAGCAACAGTAGAGCTCTTCTTTTCCTGTCACACTGTGTCCAGAGGAGTGCAAGGAGGAGCTCACCAGGAAGGAGGTGAGAACACAAAGCCACCTGGACAGGAGCAGGCATTTCCCATGGAGGGCACAGCCAGCCCTGTCCACCTGAAGGGAGTGGAGGGATAAGTTGTCTACTGTCCCTCTCTTTCCTACTTCCTACCTTCTGCTAGGCTCTCTCTTGAGCAAAAGTCAAGAGAGAGGCACAGGAGGCTTTTTATTGAGTCATCCCTTTTTGTCCACTATTATTTTAATGTGGTTGGAAAGCCTACGTGTACAACCAGAGACAGAACAAAGTCTCATGGGCTATCCTATTATCATTAGATAACATCAATTCACTCATATCCCCTCTTCAAGCCAAAATTTAGCTTGCACTGGCATTCTTCTTATAAGGAAGTAACAAGGAAAACAGAAAAAATAATGGAGCACTATAAAATGTAACCTTTAAAATTTTCTCTCTAGCTGGCCACTAACATAAATTGATACATCTGCCGGCTTTCATCCTCTAATTCAATGCTCCCTTAGTAATTCCACTGGATGAAGATTTTTTTTACCTAGCAGGATGACTTGAATGTTCATTTCTTATTTTGGGAATCAGCCTGTACCCTCAGTTCAGGCTATGCTGGTCTCTATTATTATGGGCCTATTGGTGGGTGTGGGTCTGAAAACAGTCAATATTTGCTATGAGACAAGAAAGATTTGTGGGAATTTGAAGAGTCTTAGTTCTTAGCTTCATCCATGTCTACCAAAAGGCACCCATCCAGTGATCCAGGGATCCATTTCTTCTTTTTTTTTATTCCAAATTAATATCAGTGTCCAAATTTTTGGTTATATTATTCTTACTTCCAAGGTAAAGTTCAAGTTGTAGAACTCACTCATGGGGCATCCTGAACACCTTCACGTTGTGTACATTAGGTGAGTTCCCACTCAATGCCCTTCCTTCTACCGCCAATTGCCCTACTCCCTCTTCCTTCCCTCTTTTTCCTCACCTCCTCCCTTGCTAGACTATATTTGTGTTTTATCATTTGTATGAGCATGTAATTATTTATTTATTGGTTTAATATTAGTATTGAATAACTTGGAATTTTTTTTCCATTCTTGAGATACTTTATTAAAAAGAATGTGTTTCATCTCCATCTAGATAAACATAAAAGATGTAAAGTCTCCATCTTTTTATGGCTGAATAGTATTCCATTGTATACATATACCACAATTTGTTAACCCATTCATGGGTTGATGGACGTTGGGTTGCTTTCACCACTTTGCAATTATTAATTGAGCTTCAATAAACATGCTGGTGCAAATGTCTTTGCCGTAAAATGAGTTTTCTTGTTCTAGGTAGATACTTAGTAATGGGATTGCAAGATGGAATGGAAGGCCAATTTTCCAACATATGTAAATCCACAAATAAAATTCATCACACAAATAAAATAAAAAACAAAGACCATGTGATTCTCTTACTTGATGCAGAAAAGGCTTTTGATAATATCTAGAATTCTTTCACAATAAAAAGACTTAAGAAAATAGGATTAGTTAGGCCATTTCTTAAACTGATAAAGGCCATCTACGGCAAACTCACAGCCAATAAATATTGTACTCAATGAAATAAAACTGAAAGCATTTCCACTCAGATCTGGAACTAGATAAGGATGCCCACTGTCACCACTGCTATTTAACATAGTGCTGGAAGGAGGCAAGAGAAGGAGATCAAAGGTATTCAAATGTAGACAGAGGAGGTCTCTTGCTCTTTGTGGATGGCATGAAAACACCAGGGACTCAACTACAAAGCTCTTAGAAGTGATCAAGGAATATAGCAGCATCTTGGAATACAAAATCAATACCCACAAATCATTATTCTTCACTTATGCAAATAACAGTTAAGCTGAGAATAAAATCAAAGACTCTCTTCCTTTTACAATAGTTCCAAAGAAGATGACATATCTGGGAATATGTCTAACAAAGGACATGAAAGATTTCTACAAAGAGAACTATGAAACCCTGGGAAAAGAAATAGCAGGTGTTAACAAAAGGAAGAACACACCATGTTAACAGTTGGGAAGTATCAACATTGTTAAAATGTCCATACTACCCAAAGCAATCTACATATTTAATGCAATAACCATCAAAGAACCGATATCAAATTTTAAAAAACTTGAAAAAATGGTACTTTGATTCCTATGGAAACAGAAAAACACTGGAATAGCCAATACAGTTCTTGAAAATAAAAATAAATCTGGAGGCATTATCTTACCAAACTTCAGATTATACTACAAGTCTATACTGATCAAAACAGCATGGTACTGGCACAAAAATAGAACTATGAAATTGAATAGAGTATCTAGAGATAAACCCAGCCACATATTGTCATTTGATCTTTGATAAGCCTAACAAAAGCATGTACTGGGGAAAAGAATTTCTGTTTAACAAATGGACTGGGAAAACTTGTTAGCCACACATAGAAGACTTAAACTGGACCCACATCTCTCACCGTTGACAAAAATTGATTCCCACTAGATGAAAGGTTTAAATTTAAGACACAAAACAGAAAAAATACTAGAGGAAAGTATGGGTAACATGCTTGAAAATATTGGCCTGGGAAAAGATTTTATGAGGAAGACACTTCTGGCAATTTCAGCAACACCAAAAATAAAAAAATGGGATTTGATCAAGCTAAAGAGTTTCTGCACAGCTAAAGATACCCCCCAGACAAAGCAAACAGACAGCCTTTGGAATGGGAGAAGATTTTTGCATTTTATGAATCAGACAAAGGCCTGATAACCAGACTCTATAGAGGTTCCATTGCTTCTTGGAAATTACCTTTTCTTTAGCATATGAGATCTAATAGATCACATTTATAATTAGTGCTACAACTCTGCAACCTTTACAATCATATCCTGAGCTTGAATGTCAGGATGTCAGCTGTATCTTCTCTACAAAGAGAAGTGTTTCATCAGGTTACCCAGGAAAACTTCTGGTTCCCTGTATATGTTCTTTTTTTTTTTGGCCAGGGCTGGTTTTGAACCCACCACCTCTGGCATATGGGGCTGGCGCCCTACTCCTTTGAGCCACAGGCACTGCCCCCCATATACATTCTTAATTACATGTCCATAGTTTTAATTCTTTGTTTTCCTTATGTGTGTTTTGTAGGACTATGAGAAGAAGCTAAGAGACTCTATTGTTTTGTCAATGCAGTTAAGTGCCAAAGCCACTTGTTCTCTGCAGTACATTATCCTATGAAACCACCAGTGACAATGTAAATCTTTATCATGCCATTATACTACATACCAGATTATTCCTCTCACCTCAAGCAAAGGAGTTACCCCTGTACTCCTCAGAGACAAACACTTCAATCCCAGGGTCTCCTTTCAGGGGGTCTATTTTCCTGGGGGAACTTCTGGTACTAATTAACGTATATGCCAAGGTCCCAGCTTAAAAGAAATAATTGAATAAGTATTTATTTGCAAAGTGACAGTTTATCATGGAAGTGAATAACTACAGACGGGGCCGGATTGGAGCTAGAATTAGTGAGCTCCTAATCCCAAAGGGCTGAGGAAAGGGAGAAGTTAAAAGAACCTGGGAAGAAGTAAAGTACTAAATACAGAAGCCAGGGCACAGGGGCCAGCAGGTGTAGTCAATGCAGTCCCTTTTGGAGGCTGAGGGCAATGGAGAAGGGAGCGTGGCTCAGGGAGATACACAGAGGTATGTGACAGGAGAGTATTTATTTATTTCCTGTCTGCTAAACCACTTCACTATCCTCTTTATAAACTATGCAATCTCATCTTTTCTCAAGCTATCTGGTTTAATGAATTCATTGTCTCTAGTTTCTCATTAGGTGCACATTTCCGTGGCAATGAATTAAAATGCATGTTATTTTCATAAGTGTACACACGCAGAAATAAATACATGCGCTCCCTTTATTCTTCAATTTGAATATAACCAGTGACCACGTCTTCTGTGTCATTAGATCATGCCATAGACATGTACAGATATTAATGACATCTTGAGTTTAAAAGATGAGAATTGATAATGGTATTTGAAATTAAATATAGTTCCAAGGATTATAGCTTTTCCTTCCCTTCACCCTCCAGCACAAGCATTCTTTCTTTAATTTAAAACATTCAGCTTTCAATTCATTTCATCATCTGGAAGAAGCACTGGCTTTGAAAATGTGATTGAAAGTATGGCTTTCAGAAAGTGACGAGATATTTTTAGTGCTATGAGGAGTTCATGAGTTCCTTTTCTTCTCATTTTAGCAATGATTCTTGGTTTTATTAAGAAGAATTAAAGTTGCTTTTATAAAAATCCCTTTTAATTATCTCAAGCTTTTATTCAAAACAAAGAGGGGACATATGTGAATAATTCTCCAAAGAGGTATAATAGAGCATGACCGAGGCAGCTGAAAACATAGTAATACATATTGATCATTTCTATACCCATCCCAGATAATTCTCACCTATGAGAATTTTAAGTGTTAAGAATAATAAATAAAGTAAATACCCTAGAACACAATTTTGAAAACATAATTTTTTATCTGTAAATGTTACTGATTAAGGCATGGTAATAAATTCAGAGCAATGTTGTTCAAGTCCATTCTCATTTATAACAAATGAAAACTCAGATGGCAATGGTATTATCATGGTATCCAGTGTTTATCTGTTTTCCAAACGTCACCAAATGAACTGTAGACAAGACTATGCATGATTATTTGGGACACGGAGTATCTGCATCGTTTTGGAATGAGGAGAAGAAAATAAGAATGTGTTCTTGAAATTGAGACAATTTACCTCAAGTTATTCCCTGAGTCTATGAGAAAGAAGGAAATGGAAACTTAAAAATTGTGATTCTTGATTCTCTGCTGGAGCCATTTAGGCTCCTCTTGTCTCTGTTTAATACTTCAGGGGGATACCTTATTGATAAATTTATTAGAAAACTCTACTCAGTCTGTTGTTTAGCTTGGCAGTTATAGCATATTTGCCCTTTGTGTGCTACTTAGGATTTGTGGATCATAGTTTACTGTGCTGGTGCCAAATCAACACATGTGTATAAGTTGTAACTTTCTGCCACACTCGAGAAGCCAAGATAAAAATCAAGGAATATGTAAAACTTACGGTCACTCTTCTTTACAGTTTTGATGGCAGAATGATTTTTTTTTTCTTTTTGAGACAGAGCCTCAAGGTGTCACCCTGGGTAGAGTGCAGTGACATCACAGCTCACAGCAACCTCCAACTTCTGGGCTCGAGAGATTCTCCTGCCTTCGCCTCCCAAGTAACTAAGACTACAGGCTCCCACGACAACGCTCGGCTATTTTTTGGTTGCAGCTGTCATTATTGTTTGGCAGGCTCAGGCTGGATTCGAACCTGCCAGCTCAGGTGTATGTGGCTGGCGCCTTAGCTTTTTGAGCCACAGGCGCCAAGCTAATGGTAGAATGATTTTATATTTCATTATTTTTCCCTTATTAAAAGAAAAGGAGCCCTTACTACTTGCTATTGGTACCTAAATAACCAAAGTGAGACCTAACCAATTGCTTTCGAACCAAATATTTCTGGCCTAGGGAGAGCCCAAAATGTCATTGACACAAGCTTTTTGGCAGATACGAAAATGGTTTTCAAACTCTCTACATAAAAGCTTGGTCTAAAATAATTTTAAACAGTAAGAACCTATCTGATGTTAAAATAGCATTACATGTGAATTGGAATTTGCTAGCTACAAAGGCCATTTTAATGATGAATCTGGACAGGAAATGGGCCATTTAAAATGTAATCATATGCTTCTAATTGTGATGTAGTAGCAGACTTAGTGCTGGAAGGCAAATGACCAACTAAAAGAGATTGAGCAATAACTGAATAGAAAAAGAATTAATAGCAGACAGGACAGTTTTGAATCTGTTTGAAGACTTTTAGGTGAAAACATCTTTCAACCTGTTTTTCTGCACTGAACCTGGAGGAGCACTGACAGAAGTTCAATGACGAATGTGGCAGAAATGGTTTCAGAAGTGATGAGACGTCAGGAGGGAAGGTGCTGGCTTTGCCTGCCACACTGGCCCGAGGGTAGGTCCAGAAGGGCCTTCACATTCCCAAGCGCCTCCCTTGACTCTGAGTCTCACACTTTTTCCACTGCATCATGTGTGTCCAGTAAGTGTTGCCTAAGAAAACATTGGCTAAAAGACCAGTTTGGATTAGAAATAGGTTTGTCTGGAGCCAGAGTTCACAGTATTGACCACATGATTCTCCTGCTCACAGTCCTTCAGTAGCCTTCCTTTCCAATGGGATGTATTAACAAAGCGCATCATGCTCTTGGCAATCCAGACCCTCAGTCCTGCCAATTCCATCTCCCACCACTTCCCTATGGGAAAGGTCTGCGTCATCTGTATCAGGCCATCTCTCAGCCTTTCTGCTCTTCTGCTGTGTCCGGGTTTGATCAGGCTGTTCTTTGCATTGGAACACACCCTCCTGTGTTTTGTTGATTTCAATCCTGCTCAGCATTCAATGCTGGGGTCAAAAACCCACCTCCTCTGTAGATTTGTCTTGAAGAGCCCAGCCAGCCCCTTGTTCTGGCTTCCGTGTCTAGACACCTAGACTACACGCACCCAAGATGACTAATTGGGCCTTTATCAGTCTCTTTATTTTGTGTTGTATACTCCCTTTCCCAGAAAGCTGCTATAATATTGCAACACCCCAGATCACAGCAAAGTGACTCCATCAGAAGGGATTAAATCAATAAACTCTCATATCATTTCATGTGCACTTTTGCCCTTTCCAGTGTACAGGGAGCTTTCACTTATCTCACACCCTGAAGGATTAAATAAGCGCTCATGCTATTAACCTATGGAGTATACAGATGGCTTTCAAATCCTACATCTTATTTCACAATACCCTTGAAGAAGGAAATGACAGATATTATGATCTTCATTTTACAGACAAGAAAGCTCAACCAGGGAATCATGATTTGCCCAACGTCACATACCGACCAAGGGGCAGGATGGGGGATTAGAGCCATCTTTTTGATTTCCTAAGGCTCGTTTGGCTTAATCATTTTCTCTATGCCTGATGATTTTAATTTTGTGGTTTGTTTTTAAGCAATGTGATTTGGAGTATTCTGGATAAAACCTTAAAATGACTAAGGAAGAAATGACAGTCCTCTGAGATCATAGAGGTACAAAGCTGATAAACATAGTAAAGATACATGAGGAGTATTTCAAATGATGTGGCAATTGACACAAAACAGGAAAGAAAGTGTGAGAGCATTTAAGGATGAATTAAGTCGTGATACTCAGGCAAGTCTAGTCAAATGAAAAATGAGATGAAAATCTAGAAACAATGCTTCTTTATTAATGGCTTAAAGTTTTGTCTTTGAATTTTAAATCATCTCCTAGAAGATAAACAGAAATATTGGATTATATGAAATCCATTAAAAATTAAGAAAGAGTATATTCACAAATTATAGATACCATTAACTAATTGGTTCCAATGTTGAGTTGCTAACATTTCTAAAATGCTAACTATGAGTCAGACACAATCCTGAGTACATGGACTGTATACTGCCCCTCATAATAGTCCTCAGAGGTATTAGTATCCTAACTTGTTGGAGGAAGGAGGCCAAAGAACAAGTGCTGATACAGGTGTGCTTTTCCGCACATGCCGCCTAACTTGAGTCCAAGCTAAACTGTGCTTAATCAATCTGGTCTTCAGAAAAATCTTAATCCAATGATTCCAGTTCATTTTAAGTCAAAGTAAATATATTTGGACTGTATTATGTTTCTTAATTGTCCATATATTTTAAAAACTATTAAAACCCCTTGAGCTTTTTCATACAACTTTAACAACTTAATATTTTTCCAGAGAGCCTGAATGTCAAGTTTGGGACAAAATAGTCTCCAGCACAGACTCCTCTGTGCTCCGCAGTGTCTGCACCTCTGTTTGCTTCTGCACAGGTAAGAAATGAGCACATGTGGCTCAGTGAGGGCTGCCCAACACCTCTGTGAAAGGCGACATTTGTTTCAGGAGGACAGCTACGTCTCAGTGGTCTCTAACCTTGCCAAATTTAACCATAGGGCTAGAGATGAATAGTTTTCAGGAAATGCAACTTCAGTTTTTTTTTTCCCCTCAAAAATTAGTTGTTATTCTTGCTGATGACCCATGTTCAAGAGTTTTTGAGTTCTGAGACCTCCCTTATTGATAATATACAATACGAGATAATAACTGGCCATGGAAACCAGAAAAACTGAATCTCCATCATTCTTTTACTACCTGTGTAGTTTGGGGCTTTTACTCAACTTCTCTGAACCTCAGTTTCTTCATCTGAGAAAATATAATACCTAATTCAAAAGATTTAGGTGAGAAGAAAATAAAGAAATAATTGGAAATTCAGGGATCATGGTTTACACATGATTCATAAATATTAGCTTAACAAGTTAATTGTTAAGAGACAATTTCTCTGTTTAAGAGAAAACAGAAATAAAAAGTAGATTTTGTTAGATAAACAAATACAAACACACCAATGGAGTTGTTAGAGAATAAAAGATTATGGATGTTTCTTTTGCCTCGAATTTTCTGTATCTTCTGAAAGTTCCATTAATAAATAAAGTAGGATGTGCCACAGTCAATGGCTAAGGAAACACATCATCTTACTGGTTTTAACAAGGAGTCTCAGCACACAGAAGGACATTGGTATCCATTTCGGTTCCCTTGGAAGAAGGCAGACATGGTCTCTTGGGGCTTTATTATTAAATTCATTTTATCAACCAATTTTTTTGTTTCTGATTAGTTGGGTGAAGACATTTCCAATGATTGAGCAGCTCACAATCCTCTAAACTCATGTTTTAAGTGTAAAGATTGGATATTTTAGTAAAATGAAAGATTAGCTAAGTACAAAGGACTTAAGAGGTTAAGCCGGCATATTGGGAACACTGAACTTGGAAAAGGCACCTCTAGCTTAGTTGCAGGCAACTCTGAAACTGGGGATTTAAACAGGCAGCCCACATCTTTTGGGAAGCGGTAATCTAGGGTGAAGACTCTTCATCTGGCAACACCCACATGCAGGACTTGTCACTCAGGCTTGCCACACTTATTCTTCTTGTCATTGGTGACCTTCTTTTAGGGGAATATGGCTCTTCAGCAGGAAATTCACTGGCAACACCTGCTTAGAACCCTGTGAATACCAGCTATTCTTGGCATAAATTTCATTATAATATGATCAAAACAACCTTCACACAGATAGCTCTTTTTTGAATGAAAACACCTAGAATGAGATTATACCCTGGCAAATGAACACAGGTACAATTCCAAGCCAAGGGAGCTCTTTAGGAAAAAAATAAAAAATGGATGTTTTAAACCATGTTTAGGAGGAATTCTGGGAAGATGGCCGACTGGTAGCAACCCTGGTCAGAGGCTCCTGAACAAAGGAAGAAAAACTGGTTGGAATCAGAATCTATGAAGTCAAAGACGGGGAGCTGAGCCCAGAAAGAAGTTTGGCAAGCT
>NW_003852397.1:17082281-17188129 GCF_000181295.1 Otolemur garnettii | reverse complement strand
GGAAGCCAAAAGGGAAGGCAGGAGCTTGAGACTCTGTCTCAACAAAAACAAAAAAAAAAAAAAAAAAAAAAAAAAAAAAAAAAACATGTTTAGGCAGTCACCATTACAATTATCCCAGAACAGTGGAGCTTAAAAATGCTCCAGTGGTGGAATCACTGAAGCTGCTATGAGCCAGCCTCGCATGGGTTGAGTCAGTTCTTCCCCCACAAACCCTAGAGAGCTGACAATCGAAATTATAGATGTTTAAAACTGAGGAACAAAGAGCTGCGGATTAGCAACTATACTAACTTTGGTAGTGAATCCACAAAATAGCACATGCTAGGTTGCCCAAATAAACCATGAGTCACCTGCTTTTTTAATGCCCTTTCAATTCTATCAGTAAATACACCATGTAAAAACTTTGTGAAATAGCAGAGAACTGGGAGTGCTTTAGGGTTGATGCTTTCAAAGTCAATTCCAGTTAGCAGAAGATGAAGCTCCAGGTGGCTGCCTTCCATTGCTTCTCATTCTTCCTTCTGTGGTTCCTGTTGGTTTTTTTTTTAGGCAGCAGCTCCTGAGACAGCCATTTCTCAGCAGAGCTCTCTAGATATCTGATACCTCAGATCCTCAGTTTGGGCCCGAGATCTCTTTGAAACTAGAAAACTCAGCATGACATCTCTATGGGTCAATTTATAATATTTATTATATTCTCCATTCACTGGAGATCATAATGTTGTACACATCACATGCAGTCATGAGTGCTCCAGGGTGATCTCTACAACAGGAGCATGTGGTTGGGTATGGACAGCTACTTCCCCTGGAAGTCCTCCAAATAACCACTGTGTTCAGAGCTCCCCCAGCAGCATTAGGAATTTGACCTGGGTGGTAACAAAGGCCTCATGTTTTCTCCTGTGTCTTCCATAGCTTGAAGAAGACCACACTGCTCTGGACTCCACTTGCCCTGCTGGTGAGCACCCACACCTACTAACGATGCCAGGATGCTCAAGCCTTGGAATGTTCCAGTGTAGAGTCCTTCATTCTCTCTCTGACAGGTCCAAACTCAGGTCAACAGAGGAGGTTGTGATTCTTCTCTATGTGCTTCATGTATACATGGTAGGTACATCCAGAAAATATATGTTGATGTGTCTTTGATTTTTCCTTAGTTTCCCAAGACAGTTGTAGAAAAGAAACTTTGAATGATCCTAGAGTGCATAAAAGATGACGTTCCAGAAATCATAAGCATTTACTCTGTGTTTCAACCTTTTCCAGGAGTCAGCCTCACTGCAGCCCCAAATAAAGAATTGTGGAAAAGGTAATTCACAAATTTTTATCCCTTTGCTTGATAATCTACATTTTGAGTAGAGAGAAGAAAACAGAGTGGAAAGAGAATGTTATCTAACTCCTTTTGATTTAATTCTATTTCAGTTGGTTTTCTGTAGATTCTATGCCTTAAACATGGATTAGTACAGTCAAAGTGGTACTACTATCAATTGTCACCATATAAACTAAATTAATACATAATTGTGTTGCCACATTCTTCATCTTCGTCTAAACATTTCATAATTTATAAAAGTAATTTTTATATCCAAGAGCAGGCATGTAGATATATATTAAAACAACTCTCCATGGAATATCAGGGTAATTTCCTTCATTTTACGTGGAAAATCATTGCTCATTATTGCTCTAATTTTATTTTGTTTGCAGTATACACTCTATCATTTTACATACATGGCTTATTTTATACAAGGAGATAAGTAGAGAGAACTATTGGCACAAACCTCAGTTTATGTTCTGCAGAACATTTTAATGTATTGCTTTCTAAAGAAATAATTCTAAGATGTCCGGACTGAGTAAGGGAGCCTGCATTATGTGGACATCAAAAAGCAATATACTAAACCTCCCAAGGCTTTTAGCTTTGGAACTCTAAATGTGGTCAACTAAAAGTGATTTCATGTTTCCAAAAAGGTTTTTCTTTTTTCCCCTCAACAAGAAAATCCTCTCTTTGGAAATATCAGATGTCCTCGTAATTATTTGTTATTACTGTCCAGAAGAATGGGGGGGGGGGAAGAGTGGGAGAAGGCCAACAGAGCACAGGAAACCCTTTTGAAAATTCAAAGGCAGGAAAATGTAGGATAAGTTAGCCCTGCTCCGATGTGTTATATAGAAAGCCTGAAGGACTGAGCAAAAAAAGAGATATTTGTCTGAAGACCCATATAGACCTTCTACACGTAGCTTCATGTTATAAAAATGAAACAAAAAAAAAGAGAAAGTCATTAAAACTTCTTAAAAGAGACAGTTAGGAAGTACCTAGTATATATATTTGTGGGAACAATTAGAATGACAGAGAACTATGGGGTAGCTACTCAAATATCTTCCTAAACTGAGACAGCTGTTGCTCTTTTACTTAATTTGTTTACACCAACAGCAGCTAATTATTATTTGTTAATATGTATCATCTTTTATGCATAAAATTAACGAATGATTTTGGGGAATAAAATATTTTCTGATGTTGCCAATTTGTGTGTCCCTTACGTGCTATTCTGTACGGTGGCTGCAGCGGGGACAGGCGAGGATACTTCCGAGCCAAGTTTGCACATAATCGTGACAATCTCCTCTTCTAAAATGGACTAGAGTAAATTGTGACACCTTATTTCTTTGTACAACAATGGTTGTTTTAATTAGCATCTTAAATAACGATTGTGCTGAAAATGAAAAATATACTTGTTCTTTTCAAAATAATGCTTAATTATAAAAAAAAGAATGGCTTGTGATTTCAGGAAAAACAGTAAATATGGGTAAACTTTGAAAAGACACGTTAATACTTTTTGGATACCAGGTAGTCCATGTAAAACTAAAACACGAGTTGAACTTTTAACTAAGAAAGACAAATTATGCCCAAACTAACATATACGTCAATGAAAAGCACTTTGTAGGGTATGTGGCACATAGTAGATGCTTAATACGGAGGTTTGACTTGGTCTAAACACTTTTCAATGCTTTGCTAACAGCTTGCCCATCATTTTCCCTAAGGAGAACTTCAACCTGGAAAATAAATGTGAAAAAGAATAGTGAAGTTCTATACATTATAATATATTATACAATATTAACAATTTTTAAATTCCATTACTGGGATTAGAACAGAAGCAGATTCATGCAATAAATTGGAAGATCTAGAAACAACCCTGTAGAAGAATCTATTTAGTATGTGATAGAGGTGCCATTTTCAATGATTAAGAACAGATCATTTAGTCATTGAGTTAGTTGATGACTTGATAAAAAAGCAATTAGATCCCTACCTCATGCCTTGTAGCAAAATAAGTTCCAAATATACTAAAGAAATGAAACACTGGAAGAAATACAATTAATATTATAATTTTGAGGCAGGAGATAATACTTTAAATCATAGCATAAACAATTTTTTAAAAAATTACAGCATAAGAAATATATTTATAAAAATTAGCCATATGTTCTAAGACAAACACAAATTTCGTGAGAAGATTGGCATTATTTTACATTTTTTGCAAATCTCTTTAATGTCTGACTTAATAGAAAACATCTGGAATCTCGGATTTGCCTCAGCATTCATCTGTGGTGATATCATATGTCATGTAGCTGGAAAACTCCACTGTTAACTTGTGAAAGAATAAAAGCAAAAAAAGGCAGATATGTTTGAGTATTATGAAAATAGTTTTGACCTTTTAGGCCTCTGGCTGGGCCTCTGTGTCAAGTGAGGACTCTGAATCACACTTAGAGAACCACTGGTAAAACACAATGAAATGCACTGTTCAATTGTTTGAGTAGCTAAGACACCAGTTTCATTGGCATTGTTTTGGAAAATATTCATCTGTATTACCTGTAGTTTCCCATAAGTGATCAGCTTCCTACCCCTATAAAGTTGCGAAATAATCCAGGCAATCAAAGATGTATGTTCTTACGGGATTGGATAATCCCCTATAGGTCTAAAATTATCCCACACTCTGCAGAAAGGATACCCTATAATCGCTTCAGCCAATTTCTCAGTCTTTCCTCCCCAACACCATCACTTTGAATCACCAGCCTTTAAATACTTTAAACTTAGTACTCAGCAAGGGTCATGATGTGGTGGATAAATTTCTAGATGGTAATATGTAAGCCACCTGAAAAGTTTTGAGACGGATTGTATGATGATCCATTAATTCTCATCAAAGAAGCACAGTTGACAATGTCCTTTCTGATTCACCCGGTAATGACCCACAGACAACAAAAAGGAGAGAAATTGAAACGTAGTCCAGTGCAGTTAACAGTAGTTATCTTTATATTTCCATGTAGGTCCTCAGGAAATGCCTCCCTCACACACTCCCTCTTTCTTTATATTCACATTTTCCAAAAGAAGACCTTTTTCACGTTCCTTATTTCCATCCTTTACTCTGTATTTAATGGAAATATTACCACTTTCCTTAGCAGGTAGAAGTTTTTCTTTTTGGTCTATTCTGTGTCTAACAACTCAGATGGCGCCTCTCTCTTAGGTCAAATGTTTATGCTGATCTCTTTTGTTCAGGATGTTGAGATGTTTTCTAATTCCCTTATTATAAATAAACATGATTGTTTCGATTCAGATTCAGTATGTACTCCAGAGGAAAACTGCTTTCTTTTCACACTAGGTCATCTAGTACATAATCTTCATCAATGTGGACACTAAAATTCTAAAAACAAATCACTATATGCATGCATACATACATATATGTTTGTGTGTCCGCACATGCATACGTGTGACAGCTTTATTTGGCCCATCCTTTTGGCAGCAATAGATTCTACCCATTTCCTTTTAGGAGGCACTTTTCCCTTTCATGTCCCACTGAGTGTAGTGTCATTACAAAACACAGTGTACTAAGTACAAATGGCTTAACCTTAGTTTCCTTCCTCAGAAGTATGTTCAGGAGGAGGAGGTAGAGATGAAGAGGTCTTTATGTATGCATGCATACACACACACAAAACCTTACACACACAAGGTGGATGTGTGTATGAATCAGCTGCCCAGACAATTGAAAATTTACCCACATCCCACTGCTTTCTTCTGTCTTTTATTGAGGTATGGAGAACAAGTCAGTAAGTATCCTTACTACCAAAAATCCCTAAGAGTGTTAATTCTAAATCTGGTTTTGGGACTATATAAACAAGTTCTTCTTTTATACTCTCAGTATAAAACTTAGAGTCATGAAAAGACACAAGTGTGTGGCTCAGTGCCTGTAGCTCAGTGGGTAGGGCACCAGCCACATACAACGGGTCTGGCAGGCTCAAACCCAGACTGGGTCTGCTAAACAACAATGACAACTACAACAAAAAAGTAGCCAGGCGCTGTGGCAGGCAGCTGTAGTTCCAGCTACTTGGGAGGCTGAGGCAACAGAATCACTTAAGCCCAAGAGGTTGCTGAGCTATTAACAATTTTAATTGGCTATAGTTAATTCAAAGGAATAATTTTTGGTGACACATGAAAAATATATAACATTTGAATGTTAGTATTTTTAGATGAAATAATATTAGAACACATCCACACTCATTTGTTGATGTACTCTATAGCAATGCTTTTGTGATATACTGAAAACCTTAAATAGTTGTAATAGAGACCGTACGTGACACTCTGACTACTTACACTCCTACTCAAGTCCTACAAATCACGATGGTGCAATTATAACTCAGAAGCATTTCAAATGGCATGCATATGGCTATTCTACAACATGACTTTTTTTTCTAGAGACAAAGTTTTACTTTGTCACCCTCAGTAGAGCACTGTAGCATCACAGCTCACAGCAACCTCAAACTCTCGAGTTCAAGCAATTCTCTTGCCTCAGCCTCCCAAGTAGCTGGGACTACAGGCGCCGACCACAATGTCTGGTTCTACAACATGACTTTTATAATTTACCAGGGGATACCAATCTTGTCAAAGCAAGGACAAAAGAGAAAATTAGACTTTGAAAGTTGCACTTTACAGGCACAATGGAATGTGGATTATTTTATTACTGAATTAGATACCGAAGGACTGTATTTATTAATATTATGCAATGACACTACAGGTGTGCTACAAGAATACATTATACATCAGTATTGCCAAGTTGAGCATGCCCTACAGTATTCCCAACTCAGAAAAAACACCAACAGAAAAATTTGACAGTGTAATGTGTATAATTTTATCACAGTTGAATTTCTTCACACAAACACATACAAAATGAAACTCAGTTTGCAGCCAAAATATACAAATTGCTCATCTGTTAACCAAGCAAGGAAATTCATTTACAAATGGTGAATTAATTAAATCATATTTGATTATAACTGTAGAAAAATTTGCCCAGAGAAAATTAACATACTTGTAACAAGAATAATTTTTCAGTGAGTTGAAGACATTGGGAGCAATGCTAATAGTCAATTCAAAATAACAAAAATTACTTTTAGTAGTGTCTTTTTTTTTTTTTTTTTTACTTTTGATAAATTGACAGATGCTGCAAACGCTGCTGACTTGTTATTATTTGAGAAATAAATACCACGTTTGACATAGTTGAAGAATTAGGGTGTATGAACAAACTCTGTGGGGTAATTACAAAAAGCAATATTGTCCCCCAAATTAAGAAAGCACTAGTTCAGTACAATCTGAAGTGGCATCTGCTAAGATGTGTTACAACTAATGGTGGAGAAAAGAGGCATAGAGCAGAAAATGGCTCAGTTGGACAAGTTTATCAAGCTTTCAAACCGTCTTGAGCCAAAAGAATTGCCCTCAGTCAATGTAGTTAAATACTAAATAGCTTTTGGAATTTGCTTTTGCTGCAGATTTGCAAAATATTAATTAACTAATATTCAATATAAAATTAATTCAATATAAAATTATAAAGCAATACAGAGTTTACATGTGAAATATGCTGAAGTAAAGTCATTTTGTCAACTAATGTTTTCTTGAATGAAAATTTGGAATCTCATGCTGGCAAAAGTTAAAACTCTAGGCAATATTTCCAACCCTGTGTGAACATTTAATGAATATATTTAGATTAAATTAAAGTTCCAAAAGCACTTTTTATACCTTGGTACAAGTGGAAAAGAAATTTCTTATTTCATAATCCCTTTCATTTCACAATGAAGATGCTTTCATCTAACCTTCAAAGTTGTCAATCTGAAATGTAATGATAAGCTAAAAGCCAACTATGAAAGGAAGAATCTAACAAAATGTTGGTAATGTATTTCAAGTTTTAAATATGACTGAAATCATATGCTGCTGAGTTGATACTAGTATTTGGAATACTATCTGTATGAAAAGACATTTTGGAAGTTAAAATACATAAAATTTAATCACAGCATTAATAGATGAATATTTAGAATTGGTTATGATGATAGGAAACACCAACTTCGCATTTCACATAAGCAAAATGTGACCCCTATTCCCCAAAAGGAGAAGTCCATTCTTCTCATCAGTGTGCTTGTATTACAAAATACTATTTCGTAGCACTCAGATTCATTTGAATACTATAGTATTCAATTACAATGATCACTTTTTAAGGTCACCGATTAGACACTGTGGGGAAATTAATTTTCTTTCTTATTATATAAATATCTATGTAATTCCCATGATTTTGACTTTTGGACCACAAAGCTTAAAATATTCATTACTTAGACTTTATAGAAAAAGTTCTCTGACACTTGATCTAAATGAAATAAATTGAATTTCTGTTTCCTCTGGTAAAATGGAAACTGTAAGAAACGATTGGCAGGAAGAAGATGCTGGAGGCCAGAAACCAGTGAAGTTGAGATGGAAGATGTCTGAAGGCCTTTAGGGAAAAAGATTGGCTATAAAATTTTACCAAAAAATGCTCTTCTCTGCCACCATGAGGATCGGTTCTCATTTAGTCAGAATTTGCCAGAATTTTTGAAGATTCTTTGGCCGTAAGACCTTAGAAAGACTGAACCAAAGTGACGTTCTTTCAGTTGCACAAGTAAAGGAATGTAACACTATTTTACTTTCTGAGTTGCTAAAGCCAAATACCAATTATGCACATATAGAAAAATTCTGAAGGGTGCCCCCAACATATTAATATCAGTTCCTTCCAGGTCATCAATCATAGTTTCTTTTATTTATTTATTTTTAATTTCACTGACTTTTTCCCTCTGATTTTTCAACAATGAATATTTTTGTAATTTTCTTCTTTTACTTGTCTCTCGACCTTTTTTCCCTGATGTTTCTACAGTGATTGTATTTTATTTACTCAAAAATTAATACTTTTCCAAATTGCTTGGAAATTGTATTTTAAAAGTTATTTTTGATTGTATTTTAAAAGTTATTTTCTTATTGGATAATGTTTCAAAATGATTGTGGTAAAGGACAAGTGTTTACTGGTCATTTTCATTTTACTTATAAGGAAAAAAAGGCTGTAATTGATAAAGGAAGGATCCCTTGGTTAGCTATCTTATTTTCTCTGCAAAGGTTTTCTTTCGTTTTACTTCTTCAAGAAACTAAAATTTTAAAAAAATTAAAGGAATGCCCACTTAGCAGCTAGTAATACTTTTAGGTAACAGAATATATCCATATTATTAACAAATACAGAAGGCATGATTGTTGCTAAAAGAAATATGAAAAATTTTCTTTAAAAAATAGGCTTGAGAAGAATTAACAAACTTTTGTCATGACCTCAAATAAAAAATTTTATGGGATGCAAAATGACATTTGTGTTCATCTGTAAAAATCATCTTATATTTTAAAAGTCTAATTAATTGGTATTATCCCATCTTATTCACAGCTCTGGTAATTAGGAGCCCTGATAATTCTTCTTAAAGAATGATTTTGTGGTGTGACATTAACAATTAACTCAAGCCTATGCACATAACTAGGAGTTTGAGAAAGCACCAAGTTCTGGGAGAAATCAATAATCCTAGAGCTCCAGCAGTGAGGCTCGAGTAATCAGGCTGTCATGCCTAGGATATGGAGACACTATCATTTTTCCTTCCATTGACTTTCTGTTTGTTTCCATAGTTATATATTTACAGGGAAACTGTATGTTTGCTCTAAACAGATGTTTAAGTTTGTTTACTCTGTTATCATAGAGAACACTTAGAAATTTGGGGTAATTTCAGTGTTAGGAGATGACATTAGCCAACGTGGGTATCATGAAAGTACGTTGTAGATGCATAATAAATTGACCGTAAGTTTACTTTTCCTGAAACTAAGGTCAACTCTTTATGCCTTGTAAGCTTCCAATGTTTTCAGAAAGAAATAAAGACGGTTTGGAGAAAATCAGGACAAGGTTATTAAAATAGTTTTTCACTTCATTTCCCAACATCTTATAAAATACACCCGTGTACAAAGATTATGCCTTGTCTGAAAATACCTAAGCCAAGGAAATAACTACTTTCCACATAGTGTTTTGTCTGCAGATTCTTAGTCAAAAAGGTGCTATTTATCATTCCTAGCTTCTTCAAAGATAGGATGAAAGAAGACTTTTATAAATCTCTTTAGAATAGATTTTCATGGGAAGGAAGTGGAGAATTGCTAGCGTTTTCTTTTTTGCCAGCATACCTCAGGGAGTTACACTGGGATTAAGTCTACTCTAATCACCAATTGTTAGCTGACAAGGGTGGGCTTTGAACTAGTGAGTTCAAACATAGAGTTCACTCACATATGAAAAATGAACAAACGAGACCAAGTCAAAGCTAGTCCTGATCACTTGTGTGGCAATCAATCACAGGCCTTCCATGGAAAGCTATTTTATACATAGAAGTATTTGCTTTGATATACTTTGTACAAATACACATACAATTATGCACGGAAAATAGCTCAATGCCTGTCATTTTATTAGTTTCATAACTTTAAAAAGTAGCTCACATTTTACGAAACATGATTTCTCCATCACTTTTTATTTCATTATTCTACAACTTAAGCTTTTACTTTTTGGTATATAATATGATGAAATCACATAATCATATAATAGTCACACACAAAAACCACTTTCCTACAGATGAGAAATAGGTATATACCAAATTACATTTGCTTCCTAAATATTTTTCTATGCTTCCTAAAATACCTAAAGACATTTAGCTTATTCAATTACTATTTCCTTTAAGGGAAAATAGTAGCTTTTGGAATATGGAGTTTAGTCATTTACCCTAAATTGTTAAAGAAGGTTGTGTGCCTTAAGCGTACCTTAAGTAGGATAAGCTCCTAATATAAAATCAGCACTCTGGCAGAACTTTTAAATCAAATTGCCAGAGTAGAAATAGCCTCTCCAAGGAGCATAAAAGACAAGGCTATAAAAAAATTGAACAGGGAGGAGAGAGGATAGAAGCCCAGGACACAGGGACCCCTTTATCAGAGTACATTGTGTTCAGGAGAGTCTGGAAGGAGGTAAGTACAAAGCTGATAATCTGACTCTCTGGTAGTGAATGCTTGCTTGACAAAGTCTGGTTTATTAAAACCAGAATTAGTAAAGCCTTCCCTTTCATCTCAACTTATATATCAGTTGCCGAATCCTGATGGTTCTATCTTAAAAATGTCTCTTGGATACATTTAATAAATACGTGAATCTATTAATTAATAAGGAGATGAATGACTGGACCAGTAAGGGAATGAATGAAGTGCAACAGTGAAAGATCCTCTGACTTGCTATTTCTCAGGCGATAGTTGAGATGCCACTGTCTGATTTCTGGATAATCTGCTCAATCGCAGTAGTGCGCCTGGCAGTGGGTGGGCACAACAGTCAAGACGCAGCTCTAGGAGAAGGAAGGTGGTTTGAGTCAGACTTGCTAGTGAGGCCTTCATTTTAAAAACAGTCAGGTATCCAGAAAGATTAAGATTAAAACTCAAAAATTAGCTACTAGACAGGGCTTATTCCAGGCATACTAAACACCATATGTTGGCAATAGGACTTCATTTTAAATGTCACCCAATGCTGTGCTGGTCCACTTCCTAACCTGCCATGATCACCTTGGGTTGCTTGTCTGTGGCCTCTAAGGAATAGAGGAACAGGAAGATGGAGGAGGAAAAGTCAGGGTGCAGGCAGAAGCCAACCAAATCAACCTAACTTCAGCCACTCTTCAAATTTTTACAGTATCTTGGGCTTTGTTTACCACCATGCCTTTTTGATTCTTGTATTTTATAGTTGGTTAAGCTACAATAAGACTTAGATTGGCATTGAAAAGGCTTTTCTCTCTTTTCTTTTTTTGATATGTAAACAATTTGTCAATCATTTGATCACAGTAAAACTGCCAATTGCCTAGGTGTGGAGACTGCTATGAATTGGGTTGTAGGTAACAACTGGATAATGTAATTAATGGTAAATTGATGGGTAAGTGATTGGAGTTCTCCTAGAAGTTTCCTGGCAGGTTGGATCAGATGGGTGAATTGTTTGTGAACTATTTATCCTTAAGTGTAAGTATGTCAATGATAAATATTTTGTATTCAATTCCCTTTTTTATCCCTCTAATGAACTACAGGAAAATTAGTGGTGTTAACTAATCTATTGCCTTGATTGTTTCATTAAATTAATCAAAAAATACAGATTAGTTGAAGACATTTAGTGTCACTAAATGCCTTCAACTATTATTAATAGTAATATAGTTATATTAATAATATATTAACATTAATTAATAATATGGTAGTTACCTTTGCTCTTCAGGCCATCAACGTTTTCCCCAGACTTGACTAAAATAAAAATATTTAAATTCTGTGCTTTTGATTCCTCTCTATACATACTTTATATTTGTATTTTTTTTAGCCACCTCTACAAAATGCAAGTTTAGCAGAATTTTTAAGCTCTTTGACCAGCTGGTATTAGAATCAAAGATGTTGAAATACTATCTTTTTTTAAAGCCTTGAAATACCTTCTACTTAACTGAGAGTAAGAAGAAAAAGAGATTCTTACGAAACCTTCCCAACACTTTCATATGAGCTTGAAACCCTAAGGAGCTTGGAAAACTCAGATGCATGCCCAAATGTGTGAGTGCTTGTCCAATTTGAGCACTTTTTGAAGTGTTTTCTTTTTAGCCATTGTAGTATCAATTATGAGAACTGTTCAACATCTGGGAAAGGCCTGAATATCGCATTTTTCTATCAGCTGGAAATGAGAGAAAGGAACACATTCCATATGAAACACATACTTTCTGAAAGACAAGTATGCAGAAATAGTTTCTCTAATAGTATCTATTTTATAGACAGCCAAATAAAGCAAGCTTTATGAGGGAGGGCAGGAAAGCCTAGATGACAGGCATAATAACGTGCTTTCTGGTTTATTTCACAATCCTTTCCTTTGCTCAAACAACATTTACCTTGATTTGGGGTTTCTCATCTTGTCTTCTTCCTGGCTTGGCTTTAGCTTTTAAACTAAAAATAAAGAGAAATGAATGCAGAGAATGATTTTTACTAGCAAGCATCTCAAGAAATAACTGTAGTCTCTTAAAGTCTTATCTTTTTTGATTTGTTGCAATTTGGGATGTAATAAAAACATAAGGCAAGGTTTCACATTGCATCCCTTAATCTAAACACAGGACTTTTCTACATATCTTCACTAATAGAACTTATGCATTTCTAACTTTAGTACACTAAGATTTTAAACATCTTCACACTGTCAGAGTTTTGCAGGGGGACCCAGACTGCATGCTGAAACGCGGTATAACTTCTAGCATAACCAAAGTAGACTGTCCAATTTTTCAATAAATATCATTTCAGCAAATACCAGAGTTGAAGATAGTCACACTGAAATCTAAAATGTAGCATTTCAAATCAGAGAGAAGCGTCACAAAGTTTTGATTTTAACAAATCTGTGACGTTTTACTTTCAAGTGCATTTAATAAGCTAAGATTTAAACATGCGTTGGTCTTTAGTATTAAGTTTTGGAAAATAATACGGTAAGTTTTAATTTTTCCAAGTAAATTTTATTCTGCAAGCACTAACTGAACTACCCAGAATATGTTGTTCTCTTGGAATGTGTTAACTTAACAAAAAAAAGATACTTTTCTCCTCAGAAAAGGGGGGGGGAGATCTTATTTTCACATTACGCGAGTAATATTAAGACAATAATATAGGAAATCTTTTAACATGTTATGCTAATGTTTAGTCATTTCCTGAAAGGTCTTTGAAGAATCTACTTTACAAAATGCATGTGATTAGAGTAGTTTTAAAATTGAAAAAGTCTTGTTTGTATACAGGGAGAAGTGGAATAGTCTCTAACATTTGTTAAGCCTTTTGAAATTTGAAATTTCTTGGCTATAAAACAATATGCCATTTGAGGCCATTCCTTCCAACTGAGTCACTAACTCAGGGGCAGAGCGTGGTGTTTAAATGCCAATGAAGACATAGACTTCCGACTATGATCCTTACTTTCATGATAAAGTCTCAAGTTTTGGATATTCCCATTCTTATACAATGAGCGTCATGCTTATTTATCACAATCCGAGAGCTTCAATATACAAATAGTGTGTGTAACTCACCCTTGCTTCTTTCCAAGGATGTCCGTAAAGCAAGGGATGGTCCAGCGTTTGTTGAATTGAATTCATCTAAGGGAGATTTTCTTCTCTCCTTGTAATTCCACATTTGACTTCTCTGCTTTCTTTGTCATCTCTCTGCATTATACCACCACGTCCTGATTTTCCACTGCTTACCAGAGGCAGAACCTTACTACGATTGCCTCTGTGACTCTGAGCCCAAAACAAATAAACAGCAACATTTTGGAAAGCTCCAGGAAGGGGTAGGAAGCAGGGAGAATGTGCTATTCAGGATTTTTCTGTCTACTGGGAGATCTCATGCCGTAAAAAAGAACACAGGTTTAGAAGTCAGATGGGCTTGTTTTTAAACCCTGGCTGTTTCCTGGGAGAAGATAATTTTCATTGAACTTTGGTTTGTCATCTGTAAAATGGGAAGAAGAGGCTTCCCCTGAGGAATGTTGGGAAGATAAAGTAAGATGTTACATGTAAAGCCGCCAGGATAACATCAAACACACAAATGGTAGCTATTAAAATTTGAACCAGAAAGATTGTGGTGTTACAAAATAAGAGATTTCTTTTTAGGTCACATTCCTAGCTTAGAAATGACTCACACTGTCCAAAGTGGTTTAAAAGTGCCCCCCTTTCACTTCAGTGATGGATAAAAAAGGATGATCCCAACCAGACGATTCAACTGCTGAGAAGGCAGCTGAGTGCACCTCGTGACACATAGCAACTCTCTGCCACTAGCAGGGTGGCAAGCTATGCCAAAATCTGCATTTCTGATAAACATAATCAGAATCACATTGCATCCATTAGAAATCAATCAACAAACTCCAGAAAAATTCCTGTGATAAACAACAAAGAAGGACACACCAGCTTATAAGGTAAAATCTAACCATAAAAACAGTGTACTGAAGGCCCAATGACACCTATCAACGACATTTTTTAAAAGATGTGTAGCCAAAAATTAGGTCAAACGCCAGTTAAAAAAATCGCAGAATATACTTAAATGTGAAAAACATCCCCCTTCCAGAAGGTGGAACTTCATTTTTCCCACCCTCAGTCTTAAACGTGGACTGTTCTTAATGATTTGCTTTCAAAGAATAGAATATGGAGAGGGTGGAAGAGTCAGGGAGGCAGGGGAAGGAACTGTACCGTGGAGAAAACTGACCAATGCTACACTCTGGTAGTTGCCATCACCAGTAATATCTCCTGTCTAACCATGAGAAAAACATCAGAAAAACTCAAATTGAGAAGTGTTAACACAAAATACCTAGTCAGTATTGAACTGATTTAACTTAACTTACAAATGTCGAGATTATAAAGAACAGGAGAAGACCAGAGATTTTCACAACAACTAAACGTAGCGTGGCGTCCTAGATGGGATTCTGGAATAGAAAATAAAAACCACAAAATACCAAAACCAAAACTAACAAAAAATCCTTGAGAAATACAAACAGGTCTGGGGTTCAGTGGTAGTAACGTATCGATGCTGTTTTCCTAGTGGGACAAGTGTGTCATGATAATGGAAGAGGTTACTGAAAGGGGAAATTGAGAGATGGGCATAATCTTTATAACTTTTCTAAAAATCTAAAACTTTTCTCAAATGAAAAGTCATTTTGAAAAATCAAAAAAGCATTTATCAATCAAGAATTTTTTCGTATGTTGAAAGATACACAGTCTACAATAAAGTTACAACACTCTGAACAAACATGGGCATACAGGACCCGGTTCTGAGAACCCAAAACTTAGACATACATTAAGAAGGGGTAAACACAACTGTAATGGGAAATTTCTCAGCCTTTAATCTCAAACAAGCCAAATTTAAAATGAAGATAGCTAGATAAAATACATAATAGAGTGGAATTAGGATACGATATCTCTATTAATATTTTCACAATAATCATGTGCTTACGACAGAAGAAAACTACTACTTAGGCCAAAAAGTTGAGAGTGACTAAACCAAAGTAACTGGCTGCAAATAAAATGAAACTACACACTCAAAGTTTAATGAGACACTATGGAAAGCATATATATAATATCAAAATGGTATTGTAGATTATTTTAAAATTAAAACAATGGGTGGCTGGTACAGTGACTAGTACCTGTAGGCTCAGCACTTTTGGAGGCTAACATGGGAGGAATATTTAAGCCTGGGAGACCGATGTGATTAACATAATGTGACCCTATGCTACCTAAAATTTAAAAATTAATGGGGTCTGGTGTCACACGTTTATATTCCCAGGTACTCTGGAGGCTTAGGTAGGAAGATCGCTAGAGTCCAGGAATTCGAGGTTGCAGTGAGCTATGATCACACCATTGCCTTCTAGCCCAGGTAACAAAGGGAGACTCTCTAAAAAACATAAAATAAAAAATAACACATTTTTTTTTAAAATGAAAACTTCATACACATGTATTAAAGATGTGGTCAAAGTAGCAATCAAATAAGAATTTTGTCTTAAGTATAAAATATTTTTCTTTTTTAAGGCTGAATGGTATTATATTGCAACAATACCAAATTTTCTTTATCTGTTCATCTACTGAGCCTGGAATCTCTATAGTGGAGAGGTCCAAGATGCTGAAGAAGGAGTAAAAAGAATAGCTTTCACATCTCTGGGAAACAGGAAGATCTGGTCCTCGCTCTCAGCTCCTAGCACCTGCTTGCTATTTACAGTAGATGGAAATATGACCAATCAGGACTTTGGAAGAGCCAGAACAAACAAACAGAAAAAGAGTTGCTCGTGCCAAGAGCCAAGGTCAAAGGCTCAGTGCACTCTTATGAACTCCCCCAGTTCACTGTGGTATTTTCTACTCATCCTTCAGATGGCAGCTCGGTCAGGACACTCCCATGAAGGCCTTTTCTGAACCTGCAGGTGAGGGCAAATCTCCCCATCTTATGCTTTGAAACCACCACGTAAAGATACAAGGAGAAGTTGACAATCTGTAACCAGGAAGAGAACCCAGCTATGTTAGCATCTGATACTGAACTCTTAGCATCTAGAACCATACAAAATACGATTCTGTTGTTCCTTACCAGTTTATGGTACTTTGTTATAGCCACAGACTCACTAAGACGGAAATGTATATGTGTATATGTGTGTGTTGTTGTGTGTGTGTGTATACGTATCCCAGAGAATCAAATATAAATGTCCCATAACAAGCTATAATGACTTGCAAATAATAAGAAAGAACTGCTTCTTTTTAAATAATTAACATCAAAAAGACTCGTTTGAAATGTTGACCTCAAAACAAAAAAAGATGAGGTTAGCTTGACATTCACAAATATTAACGGGGCTGGATTTAATCTTAGAGGGCAATGATCAGACAATACATATAATAAGCATTAGCAAAGCTTTATTTACTTAGTGATTCCATTCCTAGAAAATAAATTTAGAGAAGTAGTTAAATATTTATGCACAAGGATGTCCATTGAAGCACTATTTTGTAAAGGAATGCGAGCTGAAAAATCATTTTTAATAAAGTCACAGTTGACATTTCCAACATTAGATGAATGGTTACGTAAATGATGAGCCTTACAGAGGATTAAGAAAGTAAACACTAATCACAATTATGCTTTAATGAAACAAAAAGGATCCCAATGATAAAAACCATGTAAAACACGATTGCAATTTAGTTCAGAATGTATACATCTAAAATTCAGGGGGAAACATCAAAATGTAACGTTTTTACCTCTACACGATGCAATTATGGGTGATTTTTTTATTTTCTCTTTTATTCTATTCATTTTCCCCTTCGTTTTCCCACAGTAAGCATGTATTATTTTAATAAAAAGAACATGATAAAAACAATAAAGAGGAGCTTAGAAGACGTGGCACGGAAAGGCTTTCCTCTGAGCCACTGCAGAAGCAGGCTTGGTGCTTAGTAGTAAAGCCCCTCAAGAAAAACTGGACATCTCAGCACAGATGGCAGGATAAAAATTCAATATAGGGAGAACAGAAAAAGGATTCAGACTGAATCAAAACAGAGACAATTCCCTTAGGTGGGTGGTTTTCTCAAAATCTGGCACAAAAACTATTCACCCAGGCTAGATCTTGTCCAGAAACATTAAAAGGTTTTGAAGACACAGACAGGGGGTGGGGCAGGCAGGGTGGGTGCTGCTGCCTGTCTTTATTCATACCTGCCTCTCTGTTCTGCCCCAGGGCCTCTCTGTGGCCGACTTTGCAGATAAATTAGATCTAAGTAACATAATTTGAAAATGTAGAAAATCATCTTAGGTTAAGATCTACCATCCGCCACTTCCTAAAAAAGATGATGGAAATTATCAGAATCCATAGTATAATCTTCATGGTTTACTGTATATAAAAATGTAAGAAAATTTAGGCAGTTCTCATGACACTGTGCATTAATTCATTAATTCCCCATAAATTCTTTTGGCCTCTCTGTTAAAACCTAAGTGAATACCACTCTGGTTATTAACATCTATGGTACTTGGCCTGGAAGGATGCTAGTGATCTTTAAAGTTACCCAGAGTAAAAAAAAAAAAAAATATATATATATATATATACAGAAAAATTGAATGTGAATGAATCTAAAAATGACTATAGCACTGAGATACCTTTGGCTGTACTTAACACGAAAGGAGGAACGAATCCTCCTGTGCCATGCTGAGCCAGGACAGGGATGCATAATGATCACAGCAGCAAGAGCAGCACCATGAACCCAGCTATGCGGTACCAAAGCTGAGCTTAACCTGGCAACGGCAGCTTCAGTGAGCAGGGGCCTGCAGAGAATTGAAACATTTATATAGGTCTTACTTGCTGAACCTACTAAACCTTTTCAGAGGCTTCCACAGCTAGTCTGTCCTCTCTAGGGTACCAGTGGCTTCTGTAGAGATAACTAGAGGCATTTCTTCCTCCTGTATGGGGAAAAATAGCACAGAAGCATATTCTGGAACTATGCTGCCTGATGTGAAACCATCAGCCACAGGTGAATGTTAAGCTCTTAAAATCTGGCTTGTTTGAACTGAGGTGTACGTGGAAAGGATGCAGTCGGTTTCAAACACAGTACAGAAAAAGAACATAAAATATCTCAGTAACTTTTCATATTGATTTCAGGGTGGGCACTAAATTTCTACTGGACAGCACTGTTACAGAACAAACAGAATCTGGGCTGCTGTTGTTAGGCCCTCGAGTCTTATTTGAGATTTCTTTTTGGGGGGAGGAAGAGGAAGATTCTTTATTCTATAAATGGAAAGCAAACAGCCCCATCCTTTTGAATTTTTGATATTTCAACTGGGATTTGAGTTTCTTTGTGGAAGCAGGAAATACCAGTTACATTCCACAATAAATGAGGGAGATGTGGACTAACCCAAAAATGCACCCAAAATGAGCCTTCCGTTGTCTTGTGCAATGGTTAGGAACTGTGTTGAGACCTTTGATCAATGCAATTCTGTTTTATTGCCAACATGAAAAGGAGAAAATTATCTAAACAGATTTCAGAAAAGGAACAAGGATATTGACCATCAAAATGAGCTTAGGAATATACCAGATAGCGAAAACTGGTCTCGACTTTCTCCAGAGATATATCTCACTTTATTCAGGTCTTAATCTTTATGCAGGATACTTTTCTTTCAAGCTGAACATTAATCTTCTGAAGCCCATGAATTCTAACATTGTTACATATTTCCCCAAGAGCATCTTTATCCATCATTTAAATATATTTTAAGGGTCTGAATAATATAATAGTAGATTCTAAGATAGAGTTTTATATTATATAATCCCATACTCCAAGGGCCATAGAATTTTCATTTATTTACTCAATACATATTTACTGAGCACTTACTATGTGCCAGGCACTCTTCCAGGCATGAGGGAGGAAATGAGACTCAAACAGAACAAGATCACTGATCTCCTAGAAATTACAGCCTACTGTGAAGGGTGGAACTGTATCAAATAATCACCTGTCAAAGGTCTCAGAAGCAGGAAGCAGGGAGAATTCAAAGCTCAAGGAGAAGGATAATTGTAGACAGAGAGAAGTCCAGCTCCATTAGGTATAACAGAAATACGATGCCCTGAATCTGTCTGGCTGCAAAACAAGCCAGGTGTTTGATATAAAGTGTGTGGGAAGGAAGAGAATATAGCTGGGATGCTTAATATATCATCTTAAGCATGGTTAGTTACTCACAGTAAGATTAAACTTTAGACAATATCTTGGATTTAAGAATAGATCTATTCATTAGGGCTCACTTGCAGGTCAGACAGGGGAAGGACTGGCCAATAACAGTAAGAGGAGATCCCTGGCAGTAGAGATAGGCTTACCATCACCGTCTAGAAAACCCATGATGCACAAAGTCTGGGCTTTCATATTGGCAGAGATCTTTCAGCAGGTCTAACGGGCAAGGCAAGCTACCTTTGCAAAAACTAGAAACACAGGTCAAGATAAAATTCTGGAATGGGGGTTGGGAGAGGGGAAGGGTCATGAAACTTAAGATAAAAACTCAGGTTTGGGAGGGGAGTATTGTGATCAGGAATAATTAGAAAAATCTTTGACTTGGAGAACACTGTGGCAGCCCAGTGGCCGGTACTGACCATAATCTGGGTTAGATTTGTAAGTGTGACCAAGGCTAGAACCCCATGGCCAAGGTTAGTCTGTGAGAGAACAGTGCTTATTCCCAAACTCTCTGAGTGGGTGGTAGTTTAAGAAACCTTTAAGGGAGAATCATGACTTAAGAGTTGCAAAGAAAGGTCAATATCATGTATAATAACTGTATTGACACTTAAATTCATATAATATTTGTAATATCTGATAGACACATATATTTATAATATCAAACATACATTAAAAGATTTATACTTTTAATATATAAATCAAGACTGTAAAAATATAATCCTTTTACTTCCTAAGTATGCATTTTCTAAACCTTATGTATCTGATTTAGTATACAAATTTATAGTAAAAATCGTACATCAAGTCATTCTAATGATTTTAAAACCATTAGTGAGATTTTTGATTACAGAACTGTCACTAGTTATATGACGTTCCTTTCTTAGCCATGATTTTACATACAAAATTCTTCCAAAGACTCTTCCATTAAAGTGAAGGTTCCCTTGTGACTGGACATGCATTGAGGTACCAGAGGGTGGAGAGTCACCCTGCTGCCCCAGCCTGGCTTCAAGTCTCCCTATCTCTTCACCCACTATTGATCAGCAAGGGACACTGGCCTTTTGTCATGAGTCTCTTGATATGAAAGCCAGAGAGAGAAGGAAAGAGGATGAGGGAAGGGTGTATTAACCGTAAGCTTAATGCACATACCAGACACATGCTATTCTAGACAACTGATAAACTTGCCTTAGACGTCTTGGCTTTGGCCTCTTTCTGGAGTAGTGCCCCTCTTTTCAGAGGTAGTCCTCCTCTCTAGGGGGTACACCTTTAAAATATAAAGCAACCAGTTCTGAGTCTACTCCCTCAAATACCCTCCTTGTCCCATGCTCTTGCCCACTGTACACCTGCCCTATTCACCCCAGGGCTGGGAGCTGGACAACTAAGGGAAGCCCTTATTTACCAGAACTTGCTAAAATGACTCAAGCCAGGTAATTCTATGCCCAATTACCATGTCTCCCAATTTTTCTTCATAGAAACCATGGTAAAGACTGTTTCCCACAGTTGCTCACTCTCCCTCTGCCTTGGGACAAACCCCAGTGCCTCTCCATGTGCCCCCTTAGGATGCTAACCATACTTCTCTTGGCATCTGTGGGTATAATTAACTGTCTTTTCAACGGCAGTTACATCCTGATCTGTTGGCCTTATGCCACCTAAATGATAATAAAACTACCAGGGAAGACAGGAAGAGGAACGAAGAGCATGGTCATTGGCTCATCCTAGCTACCCAAATTGAGAATCCACATGTTTTGTTCACTTTGTTCCACCCAAGAAGAGCAAGATGGTTTTCTCCCCTCAAGTCTCCAACCAGTGCTGGGAGGAGACAGCCTCTTGAAGCCCATTAAATAAGCAGGACAAATACAGACGGGGGAAGAAAAGAAAAATGGACAAAAATGGCAATTGCTGACAGGCTCAGCAGCAGCAGGGCTGGGGAAAGCTGCAGCAGCAGCCGAGAGGTGGCATGGGGCTGATCCTCTACAGCTTCTCCCTCGGGAGGTGCAGAGAGGAGGCACTCATCATGACTGTGGCCCCTGCAGTGCACACTCTTCTGATCTTTAAGATGGTCAGAAGATCCCTTCCTCATAAACTTTCTCACATTATGCAGATGGTCAGCACTTCCTAAGAGACAATTTTTTTTTCCAGTAAAGTAATTCTCTATTGTCACTGATAATTGATACCACAACTTAAAAGTTAAGCTTCATTTGAGCACCTGTCCATGCCTCTGGTTTCCCCAAACTCTTCAGCCATTACTCTTCAGAAATCACCAGAGTAATTTCTCTTCAGCATGGCTATCTAGATCTTCCTTCTCTCAGCCAAAGAAACTTGAACCCAGAAGAATTCCTCCAACACCAAAAACAAATAATATCTTCAGCAGGCTCTTAGTCCTGTGCTCTTGAGTGCAAACCAAAGAAATATCTTGGAACCACAGCAGTGGTGTGTGGTTTCTGAGGAGAACACCAGACATAATAGAATTCGTTAATTAATTTTTCTGTTTATCACATGTACTATTATCCCATTTTCCATCTGGTAGGAAAATATTTCTATGTAGTGTAAATAGTGTGGCTACACTGATGTACAGCCTCTGAGAATAAGTCTGAATCATTCTTTTTAGCAGAAACAGACTCAGCACTCCAAAGAATAGCAAACTTTCATAAATGCAAGTAAAGAGAAATTTTAAATAAAAGATTCACGCATATATTCACATACACAGAAGAAAATTATACAGATACATATATATATGGACTGAAGTGACCTTATTTTAAATGTTTTTAGTGTTTCTGAATATAGAAATCTTTTCCTTCCTGGAGACCTGCAGTTTAGCAGTCCCAAGTGTTGAAAGTTCTCCATGCCAACAGGAATACGCTCCCTGCTGTATGAAAGGCTCTTTGTTACTGTGTTCTTGTGCTAGTTTTCCATTCAGTATGCTGCAGATTACCACAGTTATCCCATACTCTTTCGGAGATAAAAGAAAGGCAAATGGTGCTCCACAATATTGGTAGAGGCTAAAAGGGAGTGGAGAATATTTTAAATCAATACATCATGGTATTATAGATTCCCTTGTTTATACAGAATTCAAAGATTTGTCTTCCAAAACAACAAGAGTCTCTATGAAGGTTAACAATGAACTTTGAGATAGATCCTCTACTTACAATGAAATGTAGTCTTAAAATTCTTTGTGAACTCGCAGATCATTCTAGTAAAGTTTCCGGAATGCATGAGTATGAGGGGCTATGGCTGGGTGGGAGACATCTGTTCCCTTTCTCCTTTCCCAATACCTCTTTTTGTTAGTGATACCATGATGTGACTTTTAAGAACCTCTTCCCTGGTGCTCACAGCCCATGAAGTTTATATGGGACTAACCATGCAAGCTGGCTCTGAAAGTTGGCTCATGGTCCCAAGCTAAGCTTATAATGTTCAATCTCATGGCGTTAACTGGAATTTTTTGTGAAAGAGTCTATTCCTCTGGAGTAGCCAAGCTGGTAAAACATAAGTCTGAAGCTTTAGTTGAACGCTTTTGCCACCACATTGGCAAAGCTGCAGAATGAAGCCAGCACATAGGTAAGAAAGCAGAGTCAAAGATGGTAAAGTAGAAGGGAATTTCACCCTAAATGTCCTTTAAAGGACAGACTGGTTGCCCACCTGTTAAGAGGGGGTCAGCAAATGGCTCCACCTGTCAGCAACTTCATTCTGCCTCTGTGACTGATAGTTGCCTCTGCCCTTTCTGAGACTTCCCATATTAGTGACTGAACAAGGTCAGATGTGAAGCCTGGCCATTTTCACCCATTCAGGGACAAATCTCTTGATCAGTACTTGACCCCACTGGATTGGCCAAGATTTTATAGGGTTTATATCATGGCTTCACTTCTCTCTCTGCCCTTCTCTTTGTAAGTACTGGTCCCAAATAAATAGCAAGGATTCTGAGCTCCATCTTGACATCGCTTCTGAAGGATTCTGCTAGTGATAGGTGGAGGAAAATAGACTACAGATAAATTATTTGGAAATTCAGCTATAGCTCATATAAACTTTCTCTACATATTTCTAGTAGATTGAGCCAATAACTTAAAGCTTCTTAACAGCAACTTAAAGCTTCATAACAAAAATAGGCTTTATACATTTGGCTGGGGATGGGTTTGAACCCGCCACCTCCAGCATATGGGGCCAGCACCCTACTCCTTGAGCCACAGGCACCACCCTATAGCACACAGACTTTATGGGACATTCTGATATACAAGGATTGTCCAGAAAGTATCCATCCATGTGTGTCTCTATTTTTCATATTATATTGTTAGATACTTTCCAGACAACCCTGTCAGTTGTAACATGGATATCTTCTATTCTTATATTTGTAGCCACCAACCCTCTTATGCTCCTCAAACTAATCTGATGATCCATTTTAATCTTTTTAGGATTGTGAGAAAGAAGACTACATAAATCATTCATGGCAGAAGAAGAACTTGAGTCCAGACATTTCTTATTCCAAAATCTGTTTTGGGCAGCAAGAAAAGACTCAAGGAACAAGGTTGAGTTTGTTACTAAGGTGGAGAAACCAATATGCTCAGCTACAGGGAGCCAGAAAGTGGAGAGGGAGGAAATGAAATTATGAGCTAATGTTCGTTTCCAATTTATACTTCCTTCCAACCACAGCTTTGTCTGTATTCTTCCACTGTGTCCTATAGTGTCATAGTCTATTAAGTGCTGGCTACATATTTCCCCAAAATGTTTTCTTACTTCCTGCTAAAAACCTGCCTATGTTACGATAACGTGATGCTATCCTCTGCCACTTCCTATGTGTTCTTCACTTTAATACCACCCTTCTTCCAATGATTAGAGGATCCTTCTTGGGCTCATTTTCAGCCAGACATCTTCCAGGGGGATGAGATGTCCAGCTGAGCAATATGTTGAAGCTTTCCTTCCAGAGTGCACTCTAGGCTCCAGGACCACAGATTCCATGTTCCTTGCATATGCCACTTCTCATGGCCATGGTCTTAAACTCCTAAACTTCTTTGTGGAGTGAAGGAAAAAAAAATGCGTTGGGATAGGGCATGGAAAGGAGGCATACTATTCATCAGAAGCCAGAATAGAACTATAAAAAAATCCCAGAATTCTACATAGGAACTGGTCTAAGAAGGGAAGGGTGAATCTTTTCATTATTTCTATTATTAATTTCTATTTTTAATCATTGAATTTCCTTGGGCTTTCCATCACTAATTATTTGAAGTATCAGAAACATAGAAAGTCAACATTATAAAGTCTTCAGAGACAAATCATAGGTATAGGATCCTTATTCTGTATAAATTCATGATACTGACTTAAGCTTATCTTTTTGCTAACTTACTAACTAAAACTTCTTTATTGTTATCCTCTTTCCTAAGCTAATTTGACAGCCTCTTTTCCTAAGCTATTGAGTACAACTTTCCTATTGATCATTTATTATGTTAGACACTAGAATTCAAATGATTAAGACCTAATTTCAGCTCTTTGTGGGTTCATAATGTAGGGTGTGCAGTGTGTCATAGCATAGTGTTTATATGTATATGAAAGAGTCTATAAAATAATAATTATAATAATATGCAACTGTGCATGATTGATGATGAATTAACCATGATTTATTATAACACAAAGGGAGGCAGGGGTGGAAGTGTATCATGGATGGTTTCAGAGCAAAGGGCATAGCGTTTAAAACAACATACTGTGTTCAGAAAGTATCAAGTTGGTCTATATTACTAGATACTTAGACTTAAAGAGTTGAGAAAGGAATGATGAAAATCAGCCAAAGAAGGCAAGAGTCAAGAAAGATGGAAGACTTTGGGTACCATTGTATGACAAGGCATTGAAACATTACCCTAAGGATTGATAAGAGAACTTAAAGAGTTTTTTATACAAGAGCTTTATTTACATTTTGGAAAGATCTTTGAAGGACAAAGATAGATTCAAGGCAAGCCTGATTCAAGGTAGAGTGACCACATAATCATTAACAAACCAGAATACATTGAGTTTGTTCTCTGTCATCATCCCATTTAGTAAATAGGTATAAACTGCGACTCTACTTGAAAAAGTAAAATGTATGCTCACTATTATTTGAGGGGATTTTAGGTAACAGAAACCCCTTAAAAAGTTTCTAAAATGTTTAAGTTGGAGGCAAAGAAGCTCAAAGAAGAACAGTAATAATGAGGGTAAAAAGGTCTGGTGAATTTAAAAGACAGAAAATTAAACCAGGAATTTGTGATTTATTGGTCATGAAGAATGAAAAAAGAAAAAAAGAAAAAAAGGATGGACTTCAGTTTTATCCCTGACATATTTAAAGTTTGGAAAGTGTCCTATCTGTCCTTACAACAAGAAAAAACTTAGTAAACTGAAAATGAATGACTTTTCTTGAACTCATCAGAGAAATGAAGTTGTAAGGTGAGCCATCACTCATCAATTTGGCAAAACAAGAAAATTCAGAAAATCACAGCCAATATGTGTTTACCTGAGAGGAAGCCTCTGCAAGTATAAACTAGTAGGAAAAGGAGTTAAATTGTAATTTTGATGAATTGCTGCAGAGCGAGTGTGATCTAGCAAAGAATAAGAGACTCTTTCAAGACACAGTCTTACAGGGACCACCCCCACTTTAATGGATTCTACATCCCACTAAGTTCTTTTTGTAAAAGCCAAACGAGTCTCCCAGTGGGCTGATAGTTGAAGAGAAAGAGCTGCAGAGTGGTCTTCATAACAAAGAGCTATCCTATCCATAATGCCAGAGCCTTATCCATCCTGTGAAAAGGAAACTATTCCCAACTCCTGCTCCCTCGAGCTCTCCTGTCTCATATATGGAGAGGAAAAAGCATAAAGAAATATTTAAACAGGTCATAACCCCAGAATTCAGGCCAGTAAAAGACAGATTTATCCATAAGATTATAGAACAATTTCTTGCCCCACATTTTACCACCACACCAGCAAGACTCTAGTGTAACAATGGATTACAGCTTAAAAAGGTAGAATAGGCAGATTCTATCTAAGAAGGAGTTCTCAGGGAAGCCCATAGTTAACAAGAGAGGTAATGTCAAGAACACTAGAGAAATTTTAATCCTCTAGCATCTATAACTACAACAATTATTAAACATGGTCCAACATAACTTCTAGGCTAACATCAAACATAGATTAACATAAAACCTTACATAAAAGGGCTATTTATTTCAATTCTTTTTACCCAATACATCACAACTTTCAATAGAAAATTATAAGGCATACTAAAAAGCAAGAAAAAATGTTTTAAAGAGACAAAGCAAGTATCAGAACCAGACTCAGTTGGGGCATAGATTTTAGAATTAACAGATAATTTCAAATAACTATGGTTAATATATTACGAGCTCTAATTAAAAAAATAAATAGCATACACTTGGTAACATAAGCAAAAAAAAAAAAATTGGAGAGTCTTAGAAAGAAATCAAAAGTAAAATTCAAGGAAATCAGAAACATTATAACAAAAATAAATGATGCCTTCAGGTGGTGCCTGTGGCTCAAAGGAGTAGGACACTAACCCCACATACCAGAGGTGGTGGGTTCAAACCCAGCCTGGCCAAAAACTGCAAAAAAAAAAAAAAGAAGAAGAAGAATGATGCCTTTAATGGACTCTTTTTTGTACTGGATACAGCTGAGGAAAGAAACAATGAGCTTAAAGCTGAGTCAGTAGAAACTTTCCAGACTTAAATGGTAAAAGAAAAATAATGAAAAAAATATATATAATATAACATCAAAGAACAATTGACAATTTCGAAAGGTGTTCCATATGCATAACTGTAATGCCAGAAGAGAAGAAAGAATAGAGCAGAAGAAATATTTAAAATAGCAATAGCTGATAATTTTCAAACCTTAATGGCAGACACTAAATTACAGATCAAAGAATCTCAGAGAACACCAAGCCTGTTCAAACTGAAGAAACTGAAACAATTCTGAAAGAATCTCAGAGAACCTCAAGCCTGTTCAAAACTGTTCAAACTGAAGAAAATCAAAGATAAAAGAAAAATTTTTAAATAGGAGAGCGTGGAAATTAAGGGTAATTCTCAGGTGTCTGGTATGAGTGGCACTTATAAGATAAGGAACACAAGCTAGAAACCTTCTATCCTGAACTCAGCCCTAAATTCTTTCTCTTTTCTGTATAACCTCTAGAAAACCTGCCAGTATCCATTCTAGACCTGGATTCCTACACTAATATTCCAGGTACCTTGCCTGAATTTATTTTCTCCCTTTGTTCTGCTATCCAGTTAATTCCACAGCACTTTTTAAAATAATATTACCTTTAGGTAATTTTTTTCAATGTCACTGATATTTTGCTATCTTACTGGGTACCTAAACATTTTAAAATAATAAGGTAGGGTGGTTTCCCTGCAGAAAACAAAGAAAGTTAAAAAGAGCCTGAAGAAAACAAAATCATCAATATTCCTATTGTCCGAGTTAATTGCTATTAAAAAGTTATGTTTTTCCCCCGTGATATTCCCTATCTTCTCTACCTCTTCTCTCTCTGGGTCTAAAATGTGCTGTTTTGTATGTCTGAAATACTTTTTCCTTTTTATATGCTTTCAAGAATAGTAGTTAAACACGGTGATAAGAATGAAAAAGAGCTATAACCCTGGCACATAATGCAGGGCACCTTTAAGACCAGGCATTTGAATTTACCAGCAAGAATAACCTCACAATGGTATACACACACACTGTCCATCAGACTATTCATACTTGCTCCTTACCATTGACCTTGTGTGCCAAGGGAGTGGCAATGGCAGGAGTCTAAACAAGTTCTCTCTCTGCTTGACATTGGAACTGGGACAAACCCTCATATTCACTTCCTTTGGACTAAGTTCCTAGAGTTCTTGGATCATTTATTTTTTTGTGTGGGAGAAGTGGTATTAAAGAAAGATGCCACTTGTATTATGCTTGCTTTTATTCTATGAATAAATGATTGATTGGGTGAAGACATCCTCATATCCTAAACTTTCAAACAGTGCATGCTAGTTCCTAGTCTGTGCTTATTCTTTATGGACAGGAACTTTATATATCCATAGGATGTATTCCTTATAGCGAAAAGACTATCCCACAGAATCTTAAGCTAAGCGTAATACTGTCTTACTCTACCTTTAAAAACTAAACAGATTTTTCACTTAGTGCAAGCACTAGCTTACAAACTTCCTCACTTTCTTCAAATGCTTCTTCATTCATTCATCTGGGCTAAAATTTTGTGACTTTTAGAAAAGAAAACACACAACCCTTCATTAAACAGACTCACCAAATAACACTTCAATTAAGAACAAAGCCCGCATTGTGGTAAATAGGCTATGATACATAATATGCCCAATTAACTGCGGTGGATGCAATTGTACCAGATCTGTTTCGTGACATTGGTTGATAAGTGTTTAAAGGTATTACCTGTGTTGCAAATGGATAATTTTCTATTCAAGGGCTACAAAATATAAATAAAACTTTTAAAAATCTTTGGTCATTATTATGGAAGGAAAAAAAACACAGGACATTAGAATTCTTCAATGGAGTCTATTGTTTTTGACTGAATTTTAGCAACTGTATTGCCTTTTTTTGTAAGCTGTCACAGTCTAACTTATTTCACCCCTGAGGCTATCACAGTAAAAAAGATGCTTCTTTCTCATGAAAAAGTTCCACACAGCTGAGATTTTCATTGTGTGCCCAGTTGTACATAAAAATAAAATCATGTTCTTAATTATCTACAATTCTATACAAAGAAAGCAACCACTGTGGTTACTTAGGAAACAGAAAAGTCTCTCCATGTTCCTCCTTGACTGCAACACTGCATATGATATAAAGAAGAAATATGTTTTATTTTGAAGAAAGCATCAAAAGAGCTTGCCTGATGGGATTATAAAAGAGTCCAGTTGGGCTGAGAGTTGCTCAAGCTGGAAGTAGCACACTGAAAGTGAGGCAATGGAAAGAACAGCAGTCCCTTTAGAAGTCCTTTTAAAAGAGGCAGCACTGGGACCGGAGAGGGGCTGCATTCAGCTACTCGGCAGAAACAAAGGCAGAGCCAGCTCCACATTCTTAAGTGGATGCAGAATGAGGAGAGAAAATGCCTGGTATTCAAGAACCAACTCTCAACTAAGATTCAGGATTGCTCTTTTTGGTTTTCAAGGGCAAAGGAATCTATACATGTTTGAGAAAATATATTGAGCTGAGCAGAATGTGGCTGGGTCCTTTGCTTATCTGGTCTTCAATCTCTAATCTCTCCAATTACAAGGGGGAAAAACAGACAAAGTGAGAGAAAGAGATCTCCATGAGGCAAATTTTCCCCCTTTTTTTTTTTTTATTTAATTTAGATTGAAATAGAGGCCAAAACTGAGTTTGAATCTTGAAAGTATTGGGACAACAGAAAAAGTCTCTGCTAAAAGAAATGGTGGTAAGTGCGCTTCTGATTTTGCTAAGCATTACTCGCCAACAACCACTTCTTCAAAGTCCTACCCACATTTCCCTCTGCTATGAGACTGTCCCAGACAACTCAGCCCAATGTGAACTCCTAGCCTCATAGCACTTACTGCTGGTGATGCTCCTTTGGCACTAACTCCTTATGACCTTGAATTATCATTTGGGTATGTCGGATTTGAAGTGACTTCGAAACATTCTTGGGGAGAATTCCAGCAGACAATTGAAAGCAGAAGTCTGTGGCTCAGGAAGGGTCCAATCTAGAGAGGCAGAGATATAAAGGTGGAAATTCTCAGAACGTAGGTGGTAATGGAAACCAGAAGAAAGAATGGGAGGACATAAAAGAGGAATATAAAGTGAAGAAAGAGGAAAGTTTGAAAAGTATTTTGAAGCACATACCTAAGGAGTACATAGTAGAATAGTTAGTGAAAAAAAATTTTAAAACATCAGAAGGAATGGTTACTTTACCTACGCTTTTTGTTTCCCTAAAGGGACGGGGATTATGTGAGTGATTTCTATATTTTCCAGAACGCATATCGCAACTCTAGGCATAGAGTATACCCTAAGTATTTATTGAACAATACATGAGGAAGAAGTCTAGGCAAACACTGCTGTTATTTTTCTTTCGATTGTTATTTTCTAGCATCAAGTCCATCAGCACCACTACTGTTACAGTGTGTTCATTTCACCTCTCAGAAGACAGCAAGTGGCAGCAATGAACCGTCAATAAAACTCTGACCTCCAGGGGGCGCTCAAGGAGAGGCGTACCAAACAAGGGTCAAAACTAAGACCTTTACTGGGTCATAAGAAGGAATGGACTGAGCTTTTTGGTGAATTAGAAATGAATGAGAAGTTTCTGCTTCCATGTGGCTGAATCTTTAGTTCTTTCGAAACCACAGATTTTAAAATATTTCACATTATGGTAAGATCTAGGCTTGACTCCCACATGGAAAAGTAGTCCTAACCTGGAAAAACTAAACATCAGGAAGGATTCATGGGTTAAAATAACAATGAAAAAACTACATATAGCCTCTTATATGTTTGACTCAAGATGTGACTGGACCGAGAGGGTGAGAATGGAGAATGTGTGTTTTCAATAATTTGAATATTTTTGAAACAGACCCAAATTTACCATCCACCGCAGCCTTTTATATACTCTCCATCCCCTTTCATAGATTTTTGTTACTGTTTGGCCCCTAAAGGTATCTGACTTTGCAAAAATTGTTTTCGTTTATCTGTAAAAGTACGTTTTCAGAGATTACCCTCTCCAAAAATTCATGGTTAAAATATAAGTTTTTCACTATCTCATAAATTCCTCTATTTTTCATCAGAAAGACAAATTTAGGTCCTTTCTCTGAAGACATGTTTTGCTCCAATAGGGAGATTCAGCAGGTCAAATGACTGTGTGCACAGGCTACGGTAGTTGCCACAGTCTGTCTGCTTCAGTTTTTGGTTTTGGTCCCTTTATTAACTGTGTCTGCATCAGCAGAGTTGAAATGCTGGGAGCATCCTTCTTAGGGGGAAATAAGCCTGACTACTCCTTTTGGTTGTGAATCCTTGTGGTATTACTCACTGAAGAATTCAATAGAAAAGACAAATTGACCTGAAAACAAAGTATCCAGTACTGTGTGTTAGTCCAACCTTGTTTTTCTTGCACTTGAAAAGAAAATGAAGTGTACTGAAGTGAAAGTCCTTCTCTATACTTCTGTGATCACATTGAAGGCAAGAGACTTCACATCCTGACACAAATGAGCATTCCACAGCAAGAGGGATTAGACAACCTCCCCGAAGCCGGCACACTGCCATGGGGCTGGATTTCCCAGGATAAAGAAAAGTTCTGCTTACCCTAAAAGCACAAACATTTCAGGTCTCACCAGGGATAACCAGGAAATAGGGTAGAAAAGGGTCTTCCACACTGTAAACTACCTATTTATTTGATGTATATTTTGCAAGCTCTAGAAATCAGTTGCTTAATTTATCCAGTCAAAAAGAATTCATTAAATGTCTATAAATGCCGACCGCGTGTTGGGCTCTGCACACGTACAGAAGTGTGAGACAAATTCTTCATGTTCAAAAGCTGATAGTCTAGCACTGCTGGCAAACAAAGCTGGATTTATTGCCTCTACCCCAAACCACAGCAATATTTTGTTTTGAATCCATTTATTTAAGAGCTTTGTAAACCCATTGGTCATAAGCTCTACAGAAAGAACAAGTACCTAATATTAGTTCCCAGGTATGAGGCATTCCAGACATATTTTATGCTGGTGATTTTCACAGTCCCATGGCAAAAATTTTAAATGGATTTGATCAAAAGTCAAAAGGAGCCCTTTCACATGCTCTTGCTGAGGAACTTGGCATTGGGACTGTACCTAATTGAGAGGCTTTGTTGGCCGAAGTGTGTTGGCTTCAAGCCAAATCACAGGACCCCTTGGAACAATTAGTAAGGCCATTAGTTTGCATGCCTAATCCCAAGTGACCTTGTATGAGTCTCCTTCTTTTGGGGGATTTTGCAGGTCCCATGGCTCAATCCTATGGGAGAGTGAGTGACACATTAATCCTGCTCTTTCTTGTCTCTCATCCTTACAGATTGCCATAGGCCACTGATCGTCCTGTAAATGGAGATTCTTTTTTTTTTTTTTTTTTTTTTTTTACAACTTGACAGTGAAGCTTACATCAGAGCATGTTAAATTACAGGCGTTCCTAATTTTGAACATCAAAATGACTATAATTTTTTTTTCTTTTGGCCTTGGTTATAACTCCCCCTCCCTTTTTAAAAGAATTTTTATTAAGACACACCTTACCTATAACTGGTTTAAATGCTATCCATTAATTTTACTTTTTTTCCTGAATTATTATTCCTTCTTTTTGTAGCCCTGTTACATATTAGATTTGTACTTTTTTAGTGTCTAGAGAATGCCTAACCAAGTACGGTAGCTAGTTGTCTTCAATATACCTAGTGTATTAATCTCTCAGGGACTTCCTCTGTGTTTTTATCTTTAAAAACCCAAAAGCAAAACAAAAAAATCAAACTCACAGACCTTCAAAAACAATTTAAAAAGTACTTTTGTGTAAGGGAAAGTAAATCTAAGCTAATGTAAATTGCCTAAACCCCATCCTTCCGTCATCATGGACTGGCTTTGATAATTTTTTCTTGCCAAATTGTTTCTTTCTGGTTCCACAGAAAATATTTCTAGAAGGTAACTTGGAAGAAGCAGAAGAAATAGCTCTAAATAAACTAAATGTATATGGTTTCACAAGATCATTAGCAGATGGGTCAGAGAATTATAGGTTCAAAGTGATGGCGGCAGACTTTAAAAGAGGGTTCTCCAGGATTTTCTGGATGAGAAAATTCTCTCTCCCTGCAGCTTGGCTGGGACTAGAGAAGGGTGACACACTGTTGGGCTCCCCTCTTAGGACTGATTTCCAGTCCGCTGAACCAGACCATGCGACAGTGACCCCACATGGAGATCTACCACCATAGACTTCCAGGCAGGCTGTGCTCTGAAATGAATTTAAACTTTTAAACTTGTGAGGAAGAGGCTCCAATTTAGGATCAAACAGGAAGCATGGGTTTGCCTGAGAGGAAAACAAAGTAAAAATTATACTGAGGTTTTTCAAGTAGAACTAAAATTACTAGATTCAATGAATACTTGTTTTAAAAATATATATTTAAACATTTATTTAACCTGCAACAAATGCAGAAATGGCAAGCACTTCATTTTCCTGCAACACATTTCTAAGGTTTCCCCTGTGACAATCAATACCCATTATTTATTCAGGAGCTATAGACTTACTTCACCTGTACATCCAGCCCCTCTCCATTAATCATAGCCTAACTTGTTCCCTACCCTTTACCCAAACTTCCCCAACCTATAGAAGGCTAAATTTGAACCAAATAGTGGTCAGGAATACCTACACATCATTAGGGATTTGTTTTTGGTTTTTTTGTTTTGGGTTTTTTTTTTGAGAAAAACTCTTACTTTGTTGCCCTCGGTAGAGTGTCATGGCCTCATAGCTTATAGCAACCTCAAACTCTTGAGATCAAGTGATCCTCTTGCCTCAGCCTCCCAAGTAGCCGAGAGTATAGCCACCTGTCAGGTCTGGTTAGGTTTTTTTTTTTGTTTGTTTGTTTGTTTGTTTGTTTTTAGTAGAGACAGAGGTTTCACTATTACTCAGGCTAGTCTTGAACTCCTGAGCGCAAGGAATTCACCTGCCACAGGCCTCCCAGAGTGCTGGGATTACAAGCAGGAGTCACCACCGTGCCTAGCCTGGGAGACTTCTTACAAATAGATCCAAAAGCCTAACTTCATCTCCTGTATGAATCAATATTTTGCTGTTTGTAATAAAAATGAAACATTGTTCTCATTTTACTGCTGAAATTTGAAATAAGTTGGGTAGAAAAAAACTGAATCAAAATTAGTAAAGAAAATTTAGCTTCTTTAGTGAAATGCATATTAGACAAATGTTGCTAAATAATACCATAAATGTTTTATCCTTTTGGGTTAGTAGGCAATATAATCAGGAAGAGTGATGCAAACACAGGCTACAGGGTGGTGCCTGTGACACAAAGGGGTGGGGCGCCGGCCCCATATACCAGAGGTGGCAGGTTCAAACCCAGCCCTCGGCCAAAAAACAAAAGTCTATAAAGGTGGAACATTTACTGATACTTGTTGCATATCATTTCATCAGAGGGTTGCAGACAGGGTAAAAACTAAGATATTGCTCAAATAAATAGCCAATTGAATTAATAAAAGGATTTTCTCCTTTTACTGTAATTTTTACATTTCTATTTTTTCTTTTCTAATCTCAGAAATGTGGAAACTACCTTTATAAGAGTTGTGACATTCAGCTTGACACCTGTAGCTAAGTGGTTAGGGTGCCAGCCACGTATACTAGGGCAGGTGCATTTAAACCCAGCCTAGGCCTGCTAAATAAACAAGCAACAACAACAACAAAAAGTAGCCGGGTGTTATGGTAGGAGCTGGTAGTCCCAGCTACTAGGGAGGCTGAGGCTGAGAATCGCTTAAGCCCAAGAGTTTGAGGTTGCTGTGAGCTGTGATGCCACAGCACTCTACTGAGGGTGACATAGGGAGACTCTGTCTCAATTAAAAAAAAATAGAGTTGTAACATTCTACCTGGAAAAATAAATAAATAAAACTCTGTTGTGTTATTTTAAAATATAGACTCTAGTCATGCGAAATTCCCATATAAAGATTGTCCTTTGAGAGTTTCCCCAGAAATTTTAATGTATCTGTAGTCACAGATTTGTGCTTCCTGTGGACAAAAACCAGGCACGTATTTCTGAGCACAATTTATTAGTTCTGACACATCACTATTCTGGTTTCTTCGGAAGTACCCGAGGAGGTAAATGAACAGCTGCCCACTGCTCTATATTTAACATCTTTATCTAACAAAGGTGCTGGGTTCCACTTTGTGCATTATCTGGGCTCACAGAATATTTATTAGCGGGAAGGGTGGGGTACTGTCATCAAGTCTGCTGAGTGATCCCTGCCACCTTGTACTGTTTTTGAGATTTCAACTCATTCATATTCAGGGTGACAAAAATGGAAACTGTTGCTTTGGATTTTGAGTGATGACAAAGGAAAACTATTGTTAAATATCTAATAAATCATAAGAACCTCTGAAATGGTCAATTTCTTTTCTGCTGAGGCCATGAAAAGCAAACCGCTGGCAGAGCCTCAATACATAAACTCTTTCAGGACCTACTGGAAACAGCTACATTTTCTTTTCATGTGCAATGGTAACCCAGCTTTTAGTTTTGGACTCCCCATTTCTGCATCACTGGTTATTATTGCCCTTCTTCAGCGTCAGCTTTCTTCCTAAGTTCCACCCTCATCACAGTTGTTGACCTCTCTAACGCCCCTCAAGCCCCATCCACAGACAGTGAAATACAATGTTCCCAAAGCCCTCAAGCTAGAACTTCTGGATACTTCCAGTGACAACACCACAGTGTTAACCATGTCCCTCCTGTCCCAGAGTCCTCTCTGTAGTAGCATTAGATCTGCACTAATACAGCAGCCACTGGCCATATGTGACAATCCAGCCCTCATCTACACTGATGTTCTATCCTCTGTGTGGTACACATGCATTTATGTGGCTGCTCTATGTTAAGAATATGGCTCTAAATATACTGTATACATGGAGTGTATTAAGATATGCCATAAGCGTCAGGATGACTATAGCTAACAATAATATAGTCCAGTTTCAAATAGCTAGGAGGAGGATAGTAAATATTCCCAACACAAAGAAATGATAAATGTTTGATAATTACCCTGATCTAATTGTAATACATTATATGTATTAAAAATCACTATGTATCCCACAAATATGTACAACTATTATATGTCAATTAAAGAATTTTTTTGGAATGATGGAACTGCTCTGTGTCCTACTTTTGGTGACAATTGTATAAATTGTACATGTGTTAAAATTTATTGAATGGTACACCAAAAAAATTAAAAGCTCATTGTTTCAACTTAATGAAAAATTGTGTCTTTAATGATATGGTCATTAAAAAATTAAATTTTAAAAGGTAAAACAAGATACACTCTAAGTATAAAATATACACCTGTACTAGATTTTGAGTAATTAGCATTAAAAAGCAAGGTAATATATTTGAGAATAGCCCACATCACAAGGTCTCAAAGCTGTAGATGCTGGCATGGATGTGGAGAGAAGGGAACACTTTCACACTGCTGGTGGCAGAAAGTATGGAGAATCCTCAAAGAACTCAAATTAGACCTCTCATTTGATCCTGCAATCCCATTACTAGGCATCTACCCAGAAGAAAAAAAATCCTTTTATCATAAGGACATTTGCACTAGACTATTTATCACAGCTCAATTTACAATCACCAAAATGTGAAAAAAAGCCTAAATGCCCACCAACCCAGGAATGGATTAACAAGCTGTGGTGTATGCATACCATGGAATACTATTCAGCCATTAAAAAAGATGGAGACTTTACAACTTTGGTATTAACCTGGATGGAGGTGGAACACATTCTTTTTAGTATATATGAATAATTTTAATAGTTATTACATGCTGAATGAAAATATTTCTGTATATTGGCTTAAATTAATCATATTAATAAAATTACTTTTACCTGTTTCTTCCCCACCCCCTTTTTTTCTGCTCTGTAACCCGGGCTAGAGGACAATGGGGTCAACTCAAAGCAACATCAAACTCCTGGGCTCAAGTAATCCTCCTCTACAGGCACCAGCCACCATGCTCAGCTGATTAGTTTCTGAGTAGCTGGCTCTAAAGGCACCAGCCACTATGCCCAGCTGATTTTTTTCTATTTTTTTTAGTATAGATGGGGTCTCGCTGTTGCTCAGGCTGATCCTGTGCTCCAGGGATTCTCCTGCCTCAGCCTCCCAGAGTGCTGAGACTATAGGCAGGAGCTAATACGTTTTTAAATGTGACTACTAGAATGTTTAAAAATATCTAACTGGATCACTTTACATTTCTAACAGAAAAAAAGAGTTAGAATATGAATACCTGCTTACTATAGCCCTGTGATTTCAAAATTCCATTGTGATTCTGAATCTTTTTGATACACGTTATTTTTCAATTGAATTTCTCATCTCTACACAGTCTACTATCACATGCCCACACTGGAAGCTGTGGAGGTATTCTTCAACCTATACTTTGCTATTCAATGACATGTGCCGAATGACTATTGGTGCTGGGTAATCTATCAGGAACTGTAGGTCAATTTGGAGTTGGAGTGTATCCTGAAGACTACAGGTACATCCCTGTGACTGGACATGAGGCTACAAGAAGGAAGGTGAAGAGACAGGAGGCATCTGAGGCAAAGGAACTTTAGGAGTGACCCACTCTGAGTCCCGCTTTTATCCTGAAGGCAGTGGGTGGTCATGGAGAAGTTTTACATCAGGCAGTAACAAGCTCGGGTGTACTTTTTTAGAAAAATCAGATGACAGCTGAGCAAGAAAAGCATTTAACAGCTGTCATAAATATGAAAATAATAAAATGAAGGTTTGAACTGAAGCAGTGTGTGAAATTTAGATGTGAAAGATGTACAGTGTATAAAGCTGTGGGACACACTAACTGTTACAGAAAATCAGGGGAGGGAATAAGACAAAGATGAGAACCTCCCTACAAAGCTGGCTTGGTGGATAGTGGTGCCATTTGCCAAACTCAGAAGGTAGGAATTGGGGAAACTGATAAATATCAAGTGTGATTCATTGAAACTGGTCTTCTGAGAGGCCACCCAAGTGGAGGTATAAAAAGTGCAAAGGACAGAGCTGTAGAAAGTGCAGGATTAAAGTCTGGTTTAGATATGTAAGTGGTACCAAAATAAAAGAGTTGAAAAATAAATCAACTTTGGATTAACTGAAAGTTAACAACACAAAATTTGAAGAACATTTTTTGTGAAATACTAAAAATACAATATTTAGAATTCTATAAATATATTTATACAAGGACAAGTCCTTATAACTGTACGGTAAAATGTTAACCATGGCTGTTACTGAGGTGTGTGGTTATGAATGACTTTTATTTTTTGACTTAGTAACATTTTCTAAATTGTCTGTAATGAACACATCCTAGTTAAGATACTTTCTGAGTGTTTTCTTTTAATGGCAAAACAAAAACACCTGGCATATTCAAGTCACACATCTTCAAAAAATGCAGAAATGCATACAGCAAAAAGAACAATTTCCTTCCACCACCTCAATCCCACACCTGTCACAGAATCAGTGTCACAAATGTAGCTTATCTTCTTCACACTCTTGCAGTTACATTAACAGATACGTGAGAAAAAGACAGGTAAAGGAACATTTTTTGTTTATTTGTTGTGTTTTGGCTTTGCTTCATCCTAAATCAGTGGTTCTCAATCTGTGGGTCGTGACGCACAGGAACTGTATTAAAGGCCCACAGCATTAGGAAGGTTGAGAACCACTGTCCTAAATAGATCCTGAGCCCTCTCCCCTTCCTTGATCTATATTCTCTATGTAGATGATTACTCATCAGCCCATGGTATCAAATGCCTCTCTATGGATGATAACATCTAAATGTCTAAGTCTAAGCCTTGAATTTTACTGAGAGATCTGGATTCACTCCTACTTCTCTCTCTCTGTTTTTTTTTTTTTTTTTGAGACAGAGTTTTACTTTGTCACCCTTGGTAGAGTGCTGTGGTGTCATAGCCCGTAGCAACTTCAAACTCTTGGGCGTAAGCAATTCTTTTGCCTCAGCCTCTCAAGTAGCTAGAACTATAGGTACCCACTACAACACCTGGCTATTTCTTTAGAGAGGAAGTCTCGCTCTGGCTCAGACTGGTCTTGAACTCCTGAGCTCAGGCAATCCACCCACCTAAGCCTCCCAGAGGTCTAGGATTATATGTGTGAGCTACCTTGCCCAGCCCTACACTCCTACTTTCTTGATTATTCAATATTTATATATGGCTATGTGCTAAGCCCCTTAAATTAAATATATCCAAAACAGAATATGTGATGCCTGTATTGGGGCCACAGACCCCAAATTATTCTTTCTGACTTTAGTACGGAGTATTTGCTTTCATGAACCCATGCTAGAACCAAAATTCAGTACATTGTCTTTAAATTCTCAACTTCACATCTAATGCATCAGTGGAAACTATTGTCTCTATCACTAAAATATATTCTGTATTCCCCCACATCTTCCCATCTCCACTGCCATCACCGTAGTTCAAACTACCATGTTCATTTGTCTGGATTACCTCACAGCATACATCTTTTTTACTAATGTCCCATTAGTATCCATTTTCCATACAAATAAGTGATTTGTAAACATGTGCATCAGATCACCTTACTTCTTGATTAAAAATATCTAGTGGTCTGTCATTACTTTTAGAATAAAGTCTAGCCTCTCTGCCATGGCCTACAAATACCTCCATAGCTTATGCCTCCATCTCCAACATTCCAGCCACATCAGCTCTTCCTCAGTCTCTAAAACACACTAATTTATTATGGCCAAGGGCCTTCGCACTGCTGCTCTATCTATCTGAAAATTTAAGTCAGTCTGTCTCCTTCTCCACTTTAAGTCTAGGCTCCAGAGTCACCTTTCAGGGAATTCTTCTTGGGCTGACACTGCTGCCTCATGCCCAGTAATTATATATGACCCCACTCACTGGGGGTGTGTCACAAATCATCACTCCTAGAACATTTTCATTTATTTACTTTAGACTCAGGACCAGGCTTTCCCCCATACTATAATGTCCATAGGCAGAGGAAATGTGGTCTCTTTTCTTAATATATTAACTATAAATATGGACTTACTCATAAACCTGTTCCCAACCTCACTAGCTAGTAGCAAGGAAAAAGGAAAAAGAAATTGTACCACATCTGAGCTGTCCTTGAACACAGCTGGAAGCCAGAAGGGAGCCTAGTGGAGGAAAGACAGGGTCATGGCCGAACACTTTAAAACAGCAAGGAGATGTTTTATCTCCCTAGACTATTATATTGATAATCTCAAGAACCCAAACTATGGATACCTCCAATTCCTCTGATTCTCATGCACACCGCAGCAGGAGCACCCGGGGGAGGAATGGCTATGTACCTTCTGCTTTAAGGTCTCTCAGAAAAGTAACATCAGGACCATTGCCTGATGGAGCTGGAGTCCAAGGTCAAGACCCTAGAATACCAGTTGAGAGATGTGCTACAGATTAACACCAGAATGAAGTCCCAAGTCAGTATGATCTTGAATGTGGACATGACTCAACAACCATCTCCTTTCTGAATGTAAGGAAAGTTCGCTGTGGGAGATCCCAGCAGAGTGGATGTAGTAAATGCTAGTTAAAGCTCCCTGAGTATCCTGTGAGGAATCCAGGAATCTCCTGTCCTCCAGATCATTGTGGCCAAAGCGTAACATGTGAGTCCAGGGAATCCCCTTGTGCTCATGATCATAGACAAGGACTCTTCCGCTTAGCATGAAGAAACAGGAAAGCAACTGATCATTTAGTAATGACACTGATTAGGGGAAATGATGCTTCAGTTATGCTGGACAATCATGTTATTTTTGTTGAGACTTCTGTTTATATTTCTTCCAGTAAATATTTTCAACTTTAAGATTAAAAAAAAGAAATTATATCTATATATTCCACCTTAAATTTTAATTCAATCCAAGGTTTTAAATAACCTCTTGAGATTTGGTTTGGTATAATTATTCCTCTTTCTATATGTATCTCCTCAACTTCTTGTTTTTCTCAAGTTGGAGAAGGGAAGTATTCAGGTGTAATCATAGCAATATAGAAAGGGGATTCTCTGGCCTCATGCTGGTTCTTGGGTAACTCAACTATGTTTAAAGAAAGATCATTGTGATCCTAGCATTGTTAACTTGATTACCTGCATCTCTTATTTTAATCATCAAAAAACCTCTAGGAGCTAAATATAGAGGATCTCCAACTTATGATGGTTTAAACCAATACACATTCAGCAAAAAACATACTTCAAGTACCCATACTTTTAGTAGTCAATAAATTTCATGAGATATTCAACATTTATCATAAAATAGGCTTCACATTAGATGATTTTTCCTGTTAACGTAAGTGTCCTGAGCATGTTTAAGGTAAGCCGAGCTAAGCTATAATGGCCAGTAGGTTAGGTGTATTAAATGAATTTGACTTACAACACTTTCAATTTATATTGGGTTGATTGGGATTTAACCCCATCATAAGTCAAAGAGTATCTGCTATTTTACTAATCCACTTTTACAGTTGGAGAAACTGAGGAACAGAGAGGCTGTGTGTACCAAAGAGGTTATTTATACAAAATACTACACTATAATTGACAGTTTAGGGACTGTACCCAGGCAGCTTGCTCCATACCCCATGTTTTTAACCACCATCCTGTGCTGCCTTGTTTGTGCACTGGCTGGGATCCAATGAGCTACACAGTCGGCTCAGTTCCACTTTTGGGCTTTTTTTAGTGTCTGCTCCAAACATCTATATCTGATGAACTTGTGATTGAGTCTGCTTGCATTGGCCAGAGACTGGGCTGTTAACTCAGCATTCACATTACACAGGACCTAAGGGTAATTCAGGAGGGAAAACAAAATCCTGTCTTGGCCTGTCTCTGCCAATCCACCCACTCACCTGGTGTGGGCCAATCCATATTTTTATGTGGTTATGCTCTTCAGTGGACTTCTCCCAGAGACCTAATGGAAAGTAGGGCCAAGACCCTGGTCCCTGTGGTTCTCCCTCGCGGGCACCTCTTTTCTTAAAAGCTCATGTCTGACTATCTCCCTCCCCTCCCCTGTCTCATGTTTTCTCTCTAGTTTTCTGTCTGTAAGCCCCGGGATGAAGGGCATGGTCTGGACGCCTGCCTTGTGATGCAGACTTTCACTACAGTATGTCTTCCTTCTTCTGGAAGAAGAATTTGTTACCACCTCCTTTCCATCAGCTGCACTAACAGAATCACTGTGATGGAACATGGTTTATGGGTCAGAGGGTTACAAACACATTAGGTTAACCTGTACCCAATATCAGCCATGCCTCTCCCGTAGGTCTCCCCAGTGTTACAGAGGCTTAATGATAGCAAAGTCTTTGATCTTGTCTGTAGACCAACTTAGAAAAATAAAATACATTTTAATACTTTTCATCCATTAAATGACTGTCATACTGCCAAGCCAGGTGAAGCAATAATTTACAATTGCATGTTTCAGCAAAGAGCAGTGCTAATAGATGAAACTACTTCAAGCAATTAACTTACTCATAGCTTTCTTTGTTTTCTTTTGGACAGAAACAGGCTAGAGAAACTGAAGTCTGGAACAGCAAGAAAGAATGAGGCATGTAGAAAAGATCACCATAGCATCCCTCTGTCTGCCTCTGAAATGGCAAAGTCTGCATGACTACTCTCCAGTACACACACAAATACACACACACACAGCCAGTCACAAGAAATGAACTCTTACTAGGAAGGAAAGAACGAATGAGTAACCATGATGGACACATTTACATAAAAGAAGACCATTCAAAGTATTTTAATATGGTTATAATTTGCCCCACTCTCTTGTGACCATTATAAATAATTATCACAATGTTAGCAGATTAAAACAACAGAAATTTATACTCTCATAGTTCTGCAGGCCAGAAGTCCAAAATCAGGGGTGGCAAGGCCACACTCCCGTAGAGATTCTGAGGGAGAATCTATTCCTTGCCTTTTCTGGTTTCTGGTAGCCAATAGTATCCCTTGGCATTCCATGGCTTGGGTTGCATCCCCTCAATCTCCACCTCTGTCTTCTTCCCTATTTACATATATCAAATCTCCCTTTGTCTTTCTCTTATAAGGATATATATGAGAATTTTAGAGCCCACCCAGATAATCCAAGATAATCTCCTAGGCCAAGGAAGGAAAGGGCACAGATGAAGATAAAAGAGAAATATTTGGGTCCCTGGAAATATATCTACCAGACTCTAATAGATTGACCCTCAGAACTTTCTATAATTTCATGGCCAAGAAAATCCCCAGCTTTCACAACTCCAGCTCTCTTATAAATGTGCTTATTGCTACCATTTTCCTAGATTTCTTAAATGAAGTTCACTATTCATCATATTTATTTTCATTCACAATTCAACTTGTGGTGATTTTGACCACTGTCAATATTTACCAGAATATGCAATGATACAAATATGTGCCACCTCAGTTCAAATGCATATCCAAAGGTGGGAACTAATCTCATTTCCACCTGTCCATCAGTTTTACCCCATGTCCATCCCATATCCCACCCCATCCCTTGAGTAAATCAAGGGTAGGTAAAGGGAAAAATAGCTGTGTTTACATGTATGACTTTGCTACTGAAGATTCCAGGGAAAGTTTAGAACTACTTTTGAAAACGTAAAACGCATAAAACTGTCCAAATGAACACATAGTTGAATAATAAAGTCAAATTAATTATGTTAGCTTATTAGGACACTGTTTTCTTCACTTCATTCCTATTAATTATGATATCAGTTTGATGCTGGGTTAAAGCGAGTCCTCAGATAAGTCACCCAGCTTGCACAGCAGCTCAACAACAATCAAGGACAAAGGCTCCAACCTTCATGAGATGCAGATTCTTCTATTTTGTCAGTCAAAACATCCCATAACTGGAAAAGGGAGAGGGAGCAAAGGAAAGACAAGGGAAGCTTAGGGAGCTCAAAGGGGAAAACGGCGTACATAGTATTTTTGTTCTAAGAAGTAAAATCAAGTCACATAAACACACCAGTTTCAAGGGAAGCTAAAAATGCACTCTTTCTTTTGGATGGCCTTGTACAAATAAAATCCCCTTACCATGGATGAGGGGAATACAATTAATTATGTCTCCCACAGTCCATTCTTTTGCTTCCCCAAGTATTATACTAGAAACAGACTAAAGTCCTTCCAAGCCCTAAGTGTTATTTGACAACTTACATAACAAAAGACTAGTATTTACCCCCCTCCCAATACACACACGCTAAGTAACAATGGTGAAGTAAGTCTAAGAGAACTAAAAAAATATCTACAATTATATTTAGTATGTTTTTGAGAGAGGGTTTTGTTATATGGTCCACGCTGTTCTCAAGCTCCTGGACTCAAGCCAGTCTCTCTCCTCAGCCTCTCAATTAGCCAGGACCACAGGTACAGACCACCAACCTGGCTTATCTCTAATCTTAAATATGGAAAAACAAGAAACCTGCATCCTCTGTCCATATGGAGCATCAAGGGCAATTGGGGATGAACTGCAAAGCTTTCCTGCCTTAGAGCAAGTTCCATACAGAGCCAGTCTGACTGTCGCAGATTCTTCGCTCTGTGGAGGGATCTCCAGCCTAACGTCCTGCACAGCCCCATGGTCTCAGCCTTCTGGAAGTGTCTTTTAAATTGCTCGTTCTCTGTGGCCATGTTTGAAGTAATGTGTTTGATGATGACCCAGACTTTGCAGTCTGGTTTACAGAATTACCTGATTTAGAGTTTGAAAAACAGCAAGTTTTTATAAGCCTAGTTTACAGATTCTTTGACATTATAACATTTTCAAAACCCTAACAGGTTTCCATGCTTTTGCTCCCACTCAATTGCATTCGGAGTAACCACAGCCAACATTTCAAATGTAACTTTAAATCTAAAACTGCTAGGTGTTTTGTTTTGTTTTTAACTTACTATTTTCTCTGTTCTATGAATTCCCCTTCTCCAGCTTTCTCTGCCTTATGAATACTACCTGGAGATAGTTTGAAACATTTGCCTTTGATGGAAATGCAATGCTCATAAATCAACCTTTACCACTTGGCTGCTTTCCAATGTCTAGTAAAAAAGTAAAGGCTTGTGGGGCTACGGCCTATTGCCTGCTAAGGCCACCTATTCAGTACCCCTTTGTATCATTGCTTCAGTTTAAGGTACAGAAGTAGGTGTTTTTGTTTCCATTGTGGGGCCCCAGATCACTGAAGGAAGCCTCACCCATCCAGGTGGGTGGAGATATGAATAGTAGTCAGGAAGGCATGGTGAGAAAGGTGATACCTTAATGGGTGGGCATCAGTTAGATGATGCTATGAAGGAAGGGTTATTTAGTCAGGGGGAAAAGCAGGAACAGGGCATGAAGGCAAGAGGAATATAGTGTATGAAAGGAAGCACCGGCCATAAATGGAAGAGTAACAGTGTCCAGATGATGGGAAATTTACATAATTCATCAAGGAGACACATTTTATGGTTTGAATCGGAGGATAACAACATGGGTATCTGATGGTCCACTCTGATTGCACTGTGGAGCATGAACTTGAGGAACCACAGTTTACAGACAGGGAGACTAGATAGCAGGTTATTATAGCAATCTAGGCAAGAGGTAATGGGAGAAGTGATAACATCAAGGGATATTCTAAAAATAAAGTCTGCAGGACTGGGTGGCAGTTCTGTTGCAAATGGTGTGAGTCAGGGAATGAAAGAAAGCAAAGTCCAGAAGTCACAGGAGAAGGAAACAGGGAAAGGAGGCTGATTCTGCTGGAAAGGTGTCGAGATGGAAACAGCCATCTGAATTCCAGGTGTAGATGTTCAGAGGAGATACATATGAGATGTTTTCCCTCAGAAGTCTACACTAGAAACAAAATCTACCGGGGAAGTCTTTGGGGAATAGTCAATAGATAAAACCTTGAAACAAAATGACTTATTTCAGAAAAAGCATATGCTGTGAAAAGAAAATCTGAAGATCATCCAAAGTTTTGAGGAAGACTGAAGAAAAAAAAAAGTGCCCCTGACGAAACCAAGAAGGGAAGTGTGAGAGGTAGGATAGGAATTGAGTGGTGTGAGAGAATTACTCTACAGCACGAGGAAAGGGGCTAGACCGCGACAGGCTGAAGAGTGAACGTGGGAAAGGATGAAACATTCAGTGAGCATGCTGTGACGTCTGCAGAGGAAGGAAGGGAGAAAGACGGCCGCACCAGGAGGAAGATGCAGGGTCAAGGTGGGACATTTTTGGAGGATGGGAGGGATGTGGTCCACAATACAAGCTGAAGCCAAAAGTGAGGAGAAGGGGGTTTGAAGGGACTGGGGGTGGTTGGGGATAACTACTAGAATCAGGCCCCCTCCCCTAGAGAGAGAGGGAATTAACAAGCACGGGGCAGAGATTAGCCTTGATCAGGAAGGAGGCCTCATCGCTGGAAACTGGAGGGTTTCTGCACAAGTCAGTGTATCAGGATTGGGAAAAACAAAGAAAGAAGTGAAAGATTTTATACTTGCAGACTCAACTTTTCAGCTGAAGAGGCTGGGGGCAAGGATAGTTTGGAATCTGCTGTTCTTGCTTCACATTCTCTACACTTGTACACAGTTTAGGTCAATCTTAACATTACAGCCTTCAAGGAAAAAGACAGTAAACGTCCCATGAGCAAGTAGGTATGTGCGAGAGAGGCCCTGCTGGGGGAGTTAGAGGTGGGCAGTCACATCTGTACAGGTGCTCCTGGAGACGGCAGAGCCTGGGGCTGCGATTTCCCCTTCCTGGGCATTTGCCATCACCTCCTGTTCTGATAGAATGGTGTTCCCTGAGCTCCCATTCAACCTTCAGCCAGTCCAACATCCTCAGTAGGGGCAACTAGGAAGTAGTTATTTTTCAGAGTTAGACTAGATAAATCAAAAGGATTTAACCAAATGCGTGTTAAATTTTAAAAATCCGCTTTTTAAGAGTTGATCCGAAACATATGAGCCAGCATTCCTAGTAACTATTCCATCATTGTCGTATTGAAACCATTTCCTCACACTAAGTTTATCTAAGTGTGGTCAAGCACAAAATAATGGAAATGCCACTGTAAAGCCAGAAGTGAAAGGAAAAAGAGAGAGAACAGGAGAGACAGACAGACTTAAGAAGAAAGAGAGAGAGAGAATGGGAATGTTATAAAATAAAAATTAACATTTGAGAGATACTCGAAAAATCAAAACCATTCACCTAGGAAAGAAAACCTCCATGCGTAACTCTCCACAGTTGCTTGTGTGGCATCTCAGAGCTTATTCCAAGGCTTTTTGAAATCCATACCTAAATTTGCTCTTCTTCCCCACTCTCTTCTTAAAATTAGTTCATGAACCGAGTCTTTTGAGATCTGCGAAGAGTAGAAGAACAAATCAAAGGGATTCAGCAGATGCTGGCACACAAGCAGTTTTTGAAAATGAAGACAGCATAGACTTTGATTTCTGATCAGGAACCCCTGACTCCGTAGCTCATGTGGAGATCTAGGGCTATAGTGGTGAGCTAACATGGTTACCTATCATGGTTACCTAACCAAAGCATGATATCTTTATTTCAGAGCAAAAAGCATAGTCTTGAATTTATTGGTTTTTTTCTAATTATTTATAACCCATTAACATTCCTCCCTTTGAGAAAGCTTCTCTAGATTCTATTAATAAATGCAGTTCTTAAAAAAAAATTGCACAGAGTTAAATGTCCTTGTTCCCTTGATCAGTCTCTTGACTTTACTCTTTGCTTATCCTGATTATCAGTATAACCCCACTTTACAGATCAGGTCAACACACAGAAATCCAGTTTCATCATTCTCTCCTTTTGTCTGTGTTCTCTTTGCCAAGGGATAACTTCTCCTCTCTGCACAGGCAGAAAAACACAGGCACATGTATTAATAGCCCTACACACACACACACACACACACACACACTCTTCTGCCAACCCCTCACACACGCACAAACACAAACACCAGATTCCTACAGAAGGAAGTAAAAGACTGGGACAAGTAAACGTCTGTGACTAATTTCCCAAACTGGACCCAAAATAGCCCTTCTGCACAAATAACCACCAATTTGATGCAGAAAACTCACCATCTGGTTACTGTCAGGTCTGCAAGTGCATAAAAGAAGACTCTGTTTTTATACTTTGATTTATTTTTCTTTCACCAAACATGCTGGGTTTCTTTCCCAATGTACGTATCATGTCTAGGAAACGCACATTGGGTCCTCCTTGTCTGGACAGTCTTCACGGAACTACATCAAAGCAGTATCATCAGTTTGTACCTCTCACCCTACAAATGTGAGAAGCAACATACACTGTTTTAAATGATGGAGTCTCAAATTCTGACAGAGTGCAGTTCTGGAATAGTCTTTTGTATTATTTTATGAAAATTAAGGCTATAATGACTTTACCTACTGTAGCATAAATCCTCATACAGAGCTTTGATCTCAGAAAAACAACCAGCAACTCCAGAAAGGAGTGAAACCCCTAACAATGCCCAGAATTCATCCCCAGTGGCCTTGTCTGAAGACATTCACCATGTGAATCCTGGGCTACACGGCCAGATTTTCCAGCTCCCTGAGTGTGAAGGACTCTCTGAGAGCTTCCTTCGCACACAAGCCCAGCACACAGCTGCTTTTATTTCCCTATAATGAAAATAGCAGAAACACATCTGTTTTCATGCTTCGCTGTTGACAGCTCACCAAAAAATGTGCATCCAATAGTTTTTATCCAAATAGACAGAAACATGTTGGACCCGAAATACAGAGAGGTTATATGATGTTTTGATTTTAAGTTTGTGCAAGAAATTCAGTTTTTATATTTTAGGTCATGCCTAGAAGAAATCCCTCTTGACTTCTGAAAATATTCTTAGTGAAGTTCCAGAGCATGCCCTGCAGTGTCACTGCAGTGGGCTGAAGCTCCTCCTTCCTTTTCATAAGGTCTATTTTGAGATAATTACTTGACAAAAATGATCTATGCAAAATATTTTGGTCTTCGAGGCAGGGAAAGGTAAAGAACCACAGATGCATGCAGAATGTTCCCGTGCTATAACAGAAGATGCTGCTTGGCTGTTACTCAACAAGTATCTGTGTTTGGTCTTTCTTAAGGTTCCCCCCCCACACACACACACACACAAAACTCAGCTTAAAAAAACGTTATTGTTCTTTGATAAAAGGCTATGTTGGGTACATGTGAATCTTTCTAAATGTAGAATATAAACGTCTTAACATAATAACTAAGAGGATGCCATGAAGGCTATGTTAACCAGTTTGGTGAAAGTATTTCAAATTGTATATAAAACCAGCACACTGTACCCCATGATTGCATTAATGTACACTGCTATGATTTAATAAAAAAAATTTTAAAAAAAGCTATGTCAGGGAAATGTTCAATTTAATAGATAAATATTTTTTCATGGTCTTGGTATAATAAAACATGCATTGTGATTTTATCATTCATTAATCAGAAAGAGTGAGAGAGACCACATTGCTTTATAGTGTGTGAAATTCTATATCACTCAAAGAAAAGACATTTTCCAACATGTCTTTTCAGGACTCCCAGTGGGAACTGTGGGTAATTGTCAGGTGAGTACCTGGGAGCAATCAAGGAGGTCTGGGGAGGAGAACAAAGACATGGAAGGTTCTGGGCTTTCAGCTTAGAGTTTGTTTCAACCACATCAAATACACATTTGAAATAAACAGCCCCACAGTACTTAATAATAATAGCACCATCATTAATATTTTAAACTATTAAAATGTAAGTATTTTAAACTCACGTCTAACTTTTGTACCTATGATATAAAACTTTAGTCTCAGAACTAGATCTTCTAAGTAATCTCTTTTTTAATGATCTGATCTCTTCTTCCATCGAATAGTAACAGTTAATTGATTGTCAAGATGAAGAAAGAATATAGAGATTTTTTTCAGCTGGGAAAACTGAAAATGTAAGAGAATCTCACAATTATCCGCATGTGTCCCAAAAATTCCTACGGCAGAAGAACCCATATGCACCTAAATGGATCACTGGGAAGAGTCGAGATTCTTTTCTAAATGAACAAATAGTGCTTTTTCAAGGCATTTAATTACTTTGAAGTATGGAACTCACATCTTTCTCACCGCAAGGACCAATTAATACAAACACATCTAATGGCCTTACTACAGAAGTATGCCAAATTATTCAACCAAGTTTCAGGTTAATGACTTCTAAAGAATAATTTTCAGGGAGTAAAAGTTTCATTTTTGTCACATACTTTAGTGTAAGCCCCTTTCATCAAGTCAGCTACAATCTATGATCAGGGCTGGGTCCTCCAACCTGCTGGAATACTCTGATGTTCACCTTCAGACAGGATGCCTACATTCTTTTGACAGGGATTTATTATGTAATGAAACAAGTAATAACTGTCCTTTTATAATTGCTTACTTAAAAGAAAAAAAGCCAAATCACCTAGCCAGGTAAAAATTTGCCAGTACTTACACCAGGGACTGTGCCCTGTGGATGCCACTGCTCTCCAGATGCTTAAAATTTAAATGTTCCAATGATAGAAACGCTCAAGTCAACTCGTAGGGTTAAAATGGGAAGACGTACGATAAAAAGAAAAAAGTTTCTTTTTTAAGAAACAGCTTCCCAGTTGTGAAATAGGTATGAGACCAATAGTTTAATATTTTTCTCAATCTTAGAAAAATGAGAATTTTCTATGAAAGGGAAAGACCTAATGAGACTTAAGCTTTTCTACTCTACTCGCATTCTAATGGGAGTAGAGAAGAAAAGCTTAAACAATATTCTCCTTTAAGTTTCTGGAGAATTTCCAGGCTTGCTTCCTCCTCCCCATCTTGTCTCTAAGAATTCCTGCATGTGCAGGAGTCTGTTCTCAGCAGCTTTATATCACACTCTGCTAAACATTATTCTCTGTGATGGTCCATCGTTTACAAAGAAGAATGCCTGCGTCAGAAGGGTCCTGACTAAGAAACAAGAGACCTGCATTCTAATCCTAATCCCCCCATTAATTAGGGATTCATTTTAACCAAGCCCACTAAACTGCTTGTTCCATGAGTTATTTGAACTCATTGATAAAATGAGTATAATAATGTTTGTATTGCCTCATAAAAATGTTGAAAATAGAGGCCTCAAACATGACATGTGTTCTATATTATTTTTGTTAGTAAACATGCCAAAAATTAATTCAAAATTTAAAACTAAAAGCTACAAATGGATTTTTCACTTACTCAGTCATGTGGAATCTTGAAGCACGATTAAAAGATCTCAAAGAGCCCTTAGAAAATAAGAAGTGTTAAAACAAATCAGCTCTGCCAAATCCTGGGAGTTCTGCAAACTGCACTCTGGCCCCAGTCTTACTGTTCTCCTTCCAGTTCCCACTCACAGCTTTTTATCTAATCAATGAATTCACTGATTTCAATACTGGTTTAGGAACAAAGTAGTTAAGTAGCTATTTTGTGAGTCTTACTTCCCCGCCCACTCTTACCTCAGAGCATTTCCTCTCTGTCACTGTGGTCCAGTCATAACGGGCTCAGGTTTATTCCACTCCCTTGTCTTGGCGTCAAGACTTCTCCTGTTCCTCTGTCCTCCCCTGCCCCATACCATCACATGAGCAGTCCATTCTCCTGCCCCAGATCTCTGCTCAAAGGTTACCTTCATGAAGAGCTTCCAGTGACCACACTCTCTCCAGGTAGAGAATAATGTCACTTCCATCACTCCCTAACACATCATCCTCATAGCACTTACCACTTCTGGAATTATCACCTTTGTTTGCCTATTCTATGCTCAGAGGAAAGTAGAATCATCCTTGATGTCTCTCTTTCCCTCACGTCTGTGCTCAGCTTATCAGTTGGTCAGCTCTATCTCTCAAATGTATTCAGTGAATGTTCACTAATCTCCATCTCTGTTATGCTGTCCAATCACCAATGTCTCTACATTAGATTACTGCAACATTCCTCTCACAGGAATACCTGCTTCCATCCTCCACATATTCAATTTTTCATTATAGCCATGATAATTTTTTTTTTAAAACTTAAGTCAGATTTAGCATGTACCTACTTAAAATTCTCCAGTGGTTTCCCAATACTTAGAAAAAGATCCAAACTCTTTCCCATGATCTATAAGAACTTCCTAGTAGCCTGACATATCCCTCCCTCCTGACTGGGCCGAGCATCCCTCTGTCAATTGTCTCCCCGTGCCCCTTAGGAAATTCACCTGAACACATATCCCTCTGGTCTTTACATGACAGGTATGTTCTCATGACTCACGTCATCTCAAATGACATCTGCTGAGTCATGCCCTTCTTGACCATCCTCTACCCCTTTCGTGTTCCATCACATTACTATTTATTCTCTTACAGTATGTTTACACTACTTTTCCTTATTGTCTTCGTGATACTCATCACTATTTGAAATAATCTTATTCTTTTATTTGCTTACTTATATTTTTATCTCTCTGACAAATAGGTTGTATCTTTGAGAGCAAGGCTCTTCATCATACTCATTATGATTTCTCTAGCACTTAGAGAAGGATCTATCAAAATAGCATAGGTTTAGTACAAATATTACTAAATGAAGTAATAGTGGTTCATTTCCTTCCATCCTCACAAACGTGTAACTTCCATGAGGGAACGACCTTCCCTTGTCTTGGTGTTTGGGTGTCAAATAAATTGCTATTTACCTATTTCCCATCTAAATGCTTAAATGGGTACTCATTAGTTATTTTTTACTTCATTGACTACAAAGTAAATAAATGATTCTGAAGAAAATAATACATGTATGTCTAGGCTACAAATCCGTATTTATTTGTAATGGATATTATAGTAACAGAAGTTACAAACAGTTTCTAGTATCTCTTGGTAGTCTATTGGAAGGTCAGATAGCCAGGAATTTACTTTCAAAAGATGTAGTTGGGTCAGGAAGTAGGCATTCTTACTCCAGACCAAAGATCATTACCTACTGATGGCTCACAGGTGAGTATCTCCCCAGAAATCACAGCCTCTGCCCAAGGGAGATGGCTTACCCAAAATAATGTTGCTCACTTCCAGTTGAGAGGATAGAAGTGACTCCATTTTGAGACCCACAGCCATTTCAAGTCCCCAACCATCACCACTTCCAGGTGTAAAACCTCAAACATCTTCACCCTTAGCGTCAGCCAATGGGTCTCAGCAGGAAAAATCCCAATTCCCCAGCAAACCATCCAGCCCCAACTAAGCCAATAGAGCAGTGCAGTAATTAGGTCAGCCAACCCCCTGCCTCCAGGAGTGGAAACCCCCCACCCCACTTGTAACCACAATAAAAATAACCCCGCGACTGTGGGGTTGGGGCTCTCAGCTCGGACCCACTGCATCGTGGCCCCTGAGAGTCCAGGCTTGAGCTTGAATAAAGGCTCTTTTGCTTTTGCATCAGATTTGCTCCCTGGTGGTCTTTGGGGACTTCCCGTTCTGGGCATAACACAGTGAGATACTGAACTATAAAGGCAAAAATCCCCTTGCCTCAATTTAGGATTAAGAATCTATGTAGACCCTGTATCACTTAATTGTTATCACTCTGCTTCTGCTTCTGCTTCTGCTTCCTCTTCCTCTTCCTCTTCCTCTTCTTCTTCTTCTTCTTCTTCTTCTTCTTAAGAAGTATTGTCCTTATACTTTAATCTTTGTAAGAATATATTACCTGGGAAACTCACCTAAGAGTTGGTTCACTAGGATTCAGTACCAAAATAGAATTTGGGGGTTGAATCAACCTTTTGTAGTGACAATGAAGACCTGATATCAGATGGAGCTCAGATGGCCCCTAATGTGCTACCATACTGTACAGTTAGGAACTTCACAGTGAAGAAATGAAACGGGGTACAAATGGAAGGGAATGGCCATATCTAAGGTATTTGAGAGGTTCCAGAGAAGTAGTAATAATAGAGATAATGGAATCACATGGTGTTGCCAGAAGCTATTAAGACATTGGAGAAAGACAATAAAATATGGAAGGTGATTAACTACCAACTTAAGTGCAATCTGAAAGCTGAGGCCTTCCTTGGCAGCATATGAAGAAACTCATGCCTGTAGCCAGAGACACTAAAAGCTGAAGGTCCAGGCCAGACCTCGTATACATACAAGGGTGTTGTGGAGAAAGGAGAGTTCTCAGCCCCCTCTTACCAGGATCTGTTGTGAGAAAGAGTAGGACCTTGAAAACTGGGATTGGAACAACCCGGTAAATGTACTTAAAAATTTTGTACACTCGGATTCCCTGCTGGAACCTGAAGAAAAATCCCTGTTGAAAGCAAGTGCTTAAAAATGATGTTGAAGTCTCTGCCTCACAGTCGGGCCCAGAAGAGCTGTTCCAGGATGGAGTTGTTGAAAAGGAAACATAGTTTCCCCTAAAGCCTCATAAATTCAGAGTTGGAGCAGATTCCTATAGCAAAAGACAGATTAACAAGAGAAAAACAAGCAGCCTTATTAATGCATGTGTCCTGCACATTATGCAGGGAAACCTCGGTGAAAGGTAGCTCACGGCAGTGGCTTACAACTTGAATTTATATAACATTTTTAACAAAGAATAACAAATCTTAGAAAATGACAAAACAAAGTAAAGCAATTTTACACTTCCAGAGGTGGGAAACTGTGGGAAGGCAGATGTGGGAAGAAACCGATGAAAGAGGTTTGTTACCTGATTTCTCTGGTTCTGAATCTGAGCTGATAAGAGCGGTTTTCAGTAAAGGGAAATTATAGCCTATCTTTAGGCAGAAAGGGAGGAGGATAGAGCCCTCTCTCTTTTGGCTACTTCTTAGTTGCCTGCCTTTAGCTGTTTAAATATATAATAAATATATTTAATATTAATATAAATATATTTATGTCCAAAGGGCATATTTTAATTGACATGTTCTGGCTTCCTTCAAAGTGAACTTATTTACAGAACAAAGTAGATCTAAGCAGTGCAAGGTGAACCCCATAGTGAATGCCACCACCCACACCCTCATTAAGGGTCAAGGCACTTGCTCACACTGCCGTGGAGACTGTAGCCCACTGAAGGCACTCAAGGCTGTGCCTTCTTCAAGGAAAGCCTGTACCCAATGACCATTTAAGGCAGGGCTACAAAGGTCCAGCCACCTACCTTGATTTGAAGCATTTTTGAAGTGCAATCCCACTTTCCAAGCTCTCTGTGGATTGGCCAAAGCCTCTGGATGTGGCAATTGTTTCAGTTCAACTACTCTCTGTGCCAGATCTGCTCCCTTAACCTTCAGAGTCTTCTAAACATAGAGTACTCACTAATAAACCATCCATGAGCAAATTATTTTCTCAGAATCTATTTCTAAGGGAACATGGCCTATGCCAATATGAAGCTAAAGTCAATTTTTGAAATGAAGTTTGGCTTTTAGTTATCATGATTCTTATTACTTTGACGATGAGAATATCATAAGAATTAAGTGCTGATGCTATGCAGAAATAAGCAAAAAAATGCAAAGAAGTCATTAGATAATGATGCTATTCTAGTATCATAGGCTGTAATTTAGCATCTTGGGCTATGAGTGAGAGGAGAAGAAATCTTGGAGGTCTTTTTCATTAGAGATTTCAGAACACTAAGTAGGTGAAAAGCACTTTTCTAATGTTTTTACTAATGTTTTACAACTCTATGGAGAAATGAGATACGTGAGAACAGCAGAGCCATTTTTCTTTAATCTACACTTAGTCTATTTAAAAGACTGGTATTATTTTGAGATTATTTTTTTCCTACTTTCTTATATTCAAAATCCTTCTTTAATAAAATGATAAGGATTGTAGGTGGTAAAAGTTTATATTTTTAAAATACCCTTAATTTGGTAAAACAAAAAACATTGGCATCCATCCCTCTGTCAACTCCTTTTCTGTTTAATTTTCCTGACTTACGAATACCACAAGTCTGGAAACTATCGCTTTAGTCCTACTTGTCTATTTTGTAAAGGAAGAAATTGCGGTCCAAAGAGATTAAATATCTTCTTCAAGCTCTTCTCAGTGACAGGACCAAACATAGGACCCAGCCAGGGGTCCTTTATCAATGATCATTAATATAACTCTTTTGAAGAATATAAAAACCTCATTTTCCATCCAGAACTTAATTTTTTTTCCTAAAACAGATTATCAAAGAAATTTCAATGTGTGTTTGCTTACCCAAACTGTGTTACACATATCTCAATTCATTTAAAGTTGAGCACAGGCTCTATTATACAAATATTGCCTGTCTACTTGTGTTTCCTTTCGTGGGAGTCAGCCTTTCAGAAATACCTAACCCATCAGGCAAATCTTCCATAATAAATGATAGAAGCTCAGTGACAACACATCAGCTCAGCAGGTGACAAACATTCACCTCTAGAAGGGCAAGGGCTTAGAATTCTCAGATGGATTTTAAGAGGTTCGGAAATGTTAACGGAAGTTTACAAACTCTTTCTAGTATCTTTTGGCAGCCTATTGGAAGGGCAAGGAGCCAAGAATTTATTTTAAAAGATGGAATTGGGTCAGTAACTCTGAGTGATTCTTATTAAGAGAGCTAATGGTAAAGATAAGCGATATCTGTTTAGAGGTTGTATAAACACCCCTGCTCTGAAATAAGCAATTTGCATATCTGGAGAGAAGTCAAAGACAGCCTCTTACTGGGAACTGACTGACACTGGCTTTTCCAGACCGTCAGATCTGACAACATGGTTTCCTTGACTGCTAGGAAGAATTTTATTAGGGACATAGATTTTTTAAATAAAACAGAAGGATGTAATTTGAATCCCTAGGCATCCTACACCTGTATTGTTTTAACTCTTGTTGTCTGAAAATGAAAGTTTTTATAATTGTGTACATAAAGTCTTTGAACCCTGAGCATCTGTCTGAAACAGCTGTTTCTGATTAAAATTAAACCAAAGCTTTCCACCAGGGAAGAAGTTGCACCAGATAAGAAGAAAAACTGGGTGTTAAAGGGACTATTTAAGCTTCAACTTTCTTCATTTCTAGAAGCAGAAGGAATTTGGTATTAAAAGTTAGAAATCTTGTAAGACATGAAACCTCTTTTCAGATGTATTACTAAAATGAAACCAGTTCATTAATTAAGAAAAAATTCTTTGAATTCTTTAACAATGATGAAAAATGTCCAATTAACTTCTTTGAATGGATTTAGAAACACTTATTTAATATGCTAATCCTGTTTTCAGAATTCATAATTCCTACAATTAATGGAAACTATATGCCTAATTCTAAATTTATACTTGCTGGGATGACTGATTTTACATCAGCTAGGCTAGGCTAGAGTACCCAGTTATTCAGACACTAACCCAGGTACTGTCGTGAAGGTGTTCTGCAGAAGTGGTTATCATGTTCAGTCAGCTGACTGTAAGTAGATTGTTCTTCAAAATGTGAGTAGCCCTATTCCATCAGTTTAGAAGTCTTAAAAATAAACACTGAGGTTTCCTAGAAGAAGAAGAAATTCTGCCTAAAGTTCTCGATATCAACACCTGACCAACAGTGTCCAGCCTGCAGGCCTCAGATTTTAACTTTGCCAGCCTCCACAGGAGTATGAGGCAATTCCTTTAAATAAATCTCTTTATATGTTATACACACATATACACATCATTGACTCATTCTGTTTCTTTGGAGAACCTTGACTGATAGACCTTCTAACAATAGAATCTTTTTACGACATGAAAGTCGAAACATTTGAGAAGTCATTATCAATGTTCATCATAAACCAGCAATTGCTATGAATTAAAATCCTCTCATTCATTTGTTCTATTAATATATTTTTTATTTCTATGCTCAATTACCCATTGATTATTCCATCTTCAGATACATTTTTTATGGGTTAATTATACCAAGATGTGAAAGACCAAAAATGGAAGCAATCTTCTTATATTCACTTTCAAAAGAAGAGATTATTCCTATTTGGGGACTACGCCTACTGAGTAGGGAGAGAAAGGCTCGCATGTTCTAAGTTTTTAAAACTATTCTTCACCAACAATAAAAATATCCAAAGAACTTTGTTCCACTCTGTCCTCACCTAGTAATCTGAAAAACAAAGGAGGGGAAGACAGGGAGGAGGGTAGGGGAAAGAGAGAGAGAACCTGAGAGAAGGAGTGAAAATAACTTAGCATAGTTTTTCTGTGACTGCCACAGACTACCGCCTATTGTGGGGACTTGGAACAAGGAGAAATGTGGACAATTTACTAGCTACCAGTGGTTAGTCTATCACTGAGAATTTGTCATAGGAATAAAGGTCAATTACAGCACCTGCTCGTCTCGTTCAGATTACTGAATACAAATACGAGTAACCCACGGCCCCTGTCCTCAGTGAGAACATAATGCAAGGCTGCAATTTCTCTACCCTATATGTCTTTAATTTTATATATCTTTTCTGCTACCTCCTGAATGATTATACAAAAAATAAAAGGCAAATTTTATAACCTCAAGAAATTTAAATGTTAGAATAACAAATGGTCATCGTTAGTTCTTGTGCATAACACAATATTGCAAAACTATTTATTATCTGACAGTCTGGGGAAAATGACAGCAGCTTAACTGGGTGGTTTTACCATTCCGTCTTGCACAGGTTGTAGTCAAGACATAAGCCTGGGCTATAGTTACTTGAACGCTTGACCAGGACTGGAAGGTCCTCTTCCAAGATGACTTCCTCACACACATATGCAGGCTGGCAGGAAGTTTTAGTTCCTTGACTCATGAACTCCTCCGCGGGCCTTCTTGAGTATCCTCCTGCCATAGCAAGTAGTTCCCTCAGGCTGTGTGATTAAAGAGAGCAAAGGTTTATATATAAACCTTTATAAAAGTTTCAATGTCTTTTATAACCAAGCCTCAAAGGTCACTCTCTGCCATTTCCTCAATATCCCACTTATTATTCAATTTAGCCGTACTCACAATGTGAGTGTACTATTAAGGTCATGAGTATTCAGAGGAAGCATGGTGTGGCCCAGGTTGGATGCTGGTTCCCATAATCAAATAAAGGGACAAAAAGCACACTGAAAATCAATAAACACACATTCACAGAGCACAAAATGAGCACAACAGCTTTGAGATGATGAACAGCAGCATAATTGGAATAATACAATTTATCATGGGGTTTTGTGAAGGAATATATGAAGGGGATGAGGAAGGTTTTGGTGGGTTTTGAAAAAATGGAAGGACTGAATTTTTTGATGGACAGAACACAGTTAGAATGGGTGTTCATTTCAGGTAAATGTGCATGTCCATCTTGGTAGGCCACTGAAAGGTAAGTATTGTCCCCGAGAAGTCTGATCCCCTAGCATTAAGTCAGAGTTTACAGACATTTCTTTGTAAGGGATTTTAAATCATTATCATAACAGCAAGTAAAAAAAAATCTAAAGGAATCTTCTGCTATGAGGTAAGAATCTGAAACATTACTATGACAAGTATCAAAATGTTTCTTTAGAATAGAGATTTTCTTTTTTTTTTTTTTTTTTTGAGACAGTCTCACTTTGCCACCTGGTAGGGTGCTCACAGCAACCTCCAACTCTTGGACTTAAGCAATTCTCTTGCCACAGCCTCCCAAGCAGCTGGGACTACAGGTGCCCACCACAATGCTCGGTTATTTTTAGAGAGGTCTCAGTCTGGTTCAGGTTGGTCTCGAACTCATGAGCTCAGGCAATCCACCAGCCCTGGCCTCCCAAAGTGCTAGGATTACAGGCATGAGCCTCTGCATCCAGCTAAGAAGTTTTCTTACACATGTAAAGAATCAAAAGCCACTATAATAGGTAATATAAATTTAAGAAAGTGTATTTAGTTAAATACTTTTTTATACATTATCATTTTTCTTTTGTAGATATAAAAGTATATTTTATCATCCACAGACACACAAAAGACATTTTTAAAAGTTTCTCTGTGTCTTACCTGTGTCACACAAACTAAATTTGTGAACAAGCTTCTTGAGTTAAAAAATCAGGTTATCAGTAGACTGCCATTACTAACAGTATAGCTAACTGGCCTGTTGCTGGCTAAATCATGCTGAGCTACCTCCCCATTATAATTTGGCATCTCTTCTATTTGCTGTTCAGTAAACACAAATATTCTGTCCTGTTGGTAGTTTTACTTTCATTATGTTGCTCACTGGACATTTTTTATGAATCAGTTTTTAATACGTTTATTGTGTGCCATTTCACGAGCCTTATTAATAATTTAATACCTCAAACTATGCTGACAAAAAAGTCTAAGGTTCCACAAAACTGGAGAACCAACTTCAGCAATGGAATGACCACATTAAAGCTTCTTCCTTTGCCAAAGTTCCCAGTAAACATTGGCTCCCCAAGACATAATGGGAGCATGATTCTTCTTAATTATTTTTTCATTACATTATGAATAAACTCAAAATTATATCTAGTGTGGATCAAACTTCCAAAAGGAAGAAAATGGGAATTTCTATTAAAGAGGTAAGGAACTAAGAGAACTTGATTCTTCCACTGAAAAGATTTGATGTTATGTGTGTTTTTTGAACCATTAATATACTATGTCAGATGACCTCAGGTTTTATACTCAGATTCCTCCTCCAGTCTAAGAACTGGTATTTTGGCTACATTATCTCTAAAATTCCTTTCAGTAAGAAACTCCTTGATGTTTTTGCAGATGACTAACTGCAAATTCTTTAGGAAAATATGATAATGCAAATAAATCCAGTAAAAACAAAAAAAGCTAAAACATAATAAGGTATTATTTCCATGAGGGAAAAAAAGTCAAAATTTCAGCTGTTTTTGCAAATTCAATTAGCATGCTTTAAAGCATTGCATAATTATTATCAATCCTCCAATTTATACCATCCGTGCAGGGATTACAGAAAAGGACAGACCAAATTGAGGCCAGAATTCCAGTAGCTGAAATAAAGGCCAGGAGTCTAAAACCTTGCTAGATTGTTCGTGCACACATACGGGGGGGGGGGGGGATCAGCCAGTTATCATCTGTTTTTAAAGTACACTTTGCCCATCTCTGTTAATGGATTCAAAACTCTGGGGTGGCTCCCGGATATTTGTGCAGACGAAAATCCTCCTGCAAAGTTAGGGTCACCGTAATCCTTTAGGAAAGCACTCTGTGCTTCTTCCTTATCTGAAAAATCTTAACTATGCTTTCAAGATGGTTTTCTGGTAGGTTTTATAGGAAAATGCCTCCTTTCAGCCCCCTGCCTACTTCATGAGCCTATGTATGTGATAAGAATCAGGCATTTGGAAATGCTCTGATGTCTTTATAAACAAACTGGTCTGGCCTCAGACCCCAGATAACAATGTGTGTTTTTCATTTGTGCACAATCGCTAAATGACTTCTGGAAGTTGAAAAATTTGCAGAAAAAAAATTTTCCTCAGTTTTTAAAGATACCTCTTTTAGGAAAAAGAATCTTTCTGCCATAGGATTCCTTTGATTTTAGTAATTAAAATTACATTTTTCTTTCACAAATACGTTTATCCTCCTGAACTAGAGCTTAAATTACTATGTTTTATGGAAAACACATGATGCCTGATTTCTCCTTGAATCAGAAGCATTTTTCAAATATATTTCGTTTCCTTAAAAGGCAGCTTGGGGGATAGATGGGAAGGATAAAGCCCTTTATAATCACTAGAAGTTTTGGCTTCCTGTACAAACCTTTCCTGTCAAGTTCCTATCAGCATTTCTATCAAAAAACTGAGCTTCTGGGTCTTTATTTATTTATTTATTTTTGGTGCAGACATTTCCAAATCTATGTTTTGCATGTTACGGTAACAGAAGTTTATTCTACAAAAACGTATAGATAAAATGAGACAACTTTTCTCCCAGAAGGTAATATAATGAAATCACGCAAAGTTACTCTTAATATTTCAACAGCATCCCTTAAAGGATGCAAGAAACAAATATACTGTAACACGGAGCTCACATCTGGGCTCCCAGGTGGTCACTGCTCACTTGCGAAGTCTGGCCCTTCATTCCCTCAGCTAGAAAATGAGCACATAAAATCTGATTTTTAAAAATCAGGCTGAAGAAACTAAGACTGTACTTTTTCATTTATTGTGTATGTTAAGAGCTAATTAGCAACTCCCCTCAGGACCTCAGAATGTGACTGCCTTTGGACATGAGGCCTTTAAAGAGGTGATTAAGTTAAAATGAAGGCCTTAGTGTGGGCTCCAGTTTAATCTGACTTGTCCTTAGAAGAGGACAAAGAGACATCAGGGATGTGAACACATAGAAAAGACCAGGAGAGTACACAGAAGGCATCTGTAGGCAAAGGAAGACTCAGAAGAAACTCTGCCTGCCTGTCTCAGTCAGCTCCATCTGGTATACCAGAATACTAAAGACACAGCATTATACAAACAAATAGTTACTTCTCATGGTCTTGGCACCCCAAAGTCCAAGACCAGGGTGCCAGTATTGTCCAGTTCTTGATGAGGGTTCTTTTCCTAATTATATCCTCTGCTGGCCTTCTTTGGTGCATGCACATGGAAAGAGAGAGAAACCCCATGTCTCCTTCATATAGTAGCATTAATCTCATCATGAGGGCTCCACTCTTATAAAGTGAGTTACCTTCCAAAGATCGCACTTCCACATTTCCAAATACCGTAACATTGGGATTACATTTTCAACATATGAGTTTGGTGGTGAGGGGTAAACATTTAGTTCATCACAGATTTCTAGCCTCCAGAATAGTGACAAAATAAATTTCTGTTGGTTAAGCCACCCAGTCTGTTATATTTCATTATGGCAACCCCAGCACGTGAATACAATGTACAACAGTATTAAGCATTAGTTTCATTTTGTATTCAAATATTATTTCAAATAATATTTTACTTTTACTTTTACTCAAATAAGTAAAAAATAATAACTTTCAAAGGTAAGACTATTATTCAAAATTAGAAAAAAAAATCATGTACAAACTAATATTTACACTTAAAACAAAAATACACCTCACTATTCTCACCCTATTTTGATATTTTAACTTTTAAACACAAATACAAACTCTGAAGTTGTCACATATTAAAAATGGCAAATGTTTTATCTAAAGGCCTAGATAAAGGGTGAGCATCTCTTAATGGAAAGGCTTGAGATCAGAAGTGTTTCACATTTCAGCATTTTTTTTTTTTCAGCTTTGGGGATATTTGCATTATATACCAGTAAGGCATGTGTACTCTGAGGATCTGAAATCCAAAATGCTCCAATTAATCTTTGATGTTTTCTAGATATAAGATTAGATAGTCAGCAAAGAGTGATGGTTTGAGCTCTTCTTTCCTCATTGGACTCCTTTGATTTCTTTCTCTAGAACTTTCAGCAACCTCATCTGGTTTCGGTTCTAAGTGGGAATTCTTTCAGTTTTTCCTCGTTCAGTAAGAAGTTGACTATAGACTCATCATCTATTGCCTTTATCATTTTGAAGAAAGCCCCATCTATTCCAAATTTGCTGAGTGTTTTCATCATGATAGGGTGCAGTATTTTGTCAAATGCCTTTTCTGTGTTGAATGAAAGGGTCACATGGTCTTTGTGTTTGCATCTATTTGTGTGGTGAATGACATTTATAGGTTTGGCTATGTTGTATCTCAGGAATGAAGCCCACTTGGTCATGGTGAATGTTTTTTTTTTTTTTTTTCGGTGTGCTGTTGAATTCAGTTTGCTAAAATCTTATTGAGAACCTTTGCTTATATATTTGTAAGGGACATTGGTATAGCTTTCTTTTTAGTTGTGTTCTATTCTGGCTTTGGTATCAGAGTAATATTAGCTTCATAGAACATATTGGGGAGGATTCCTTCCTTCTCAATTTGATGAAATAATTTCTGCAGTATAGGTACAAGTTCTTTTTTGTAGGTTTGGTAAGATTTAGGTATGAAACTATTGCATGGAACATGTTTTAGTTGGAAGATTTTTTTTACTACTGCTTCACTTCCAGTGATTGATATTTGTCGTTTAAGAGTTCTATTTTTTTCCGATTAAGCCTAGGGAGTTTGTGTGTTTCCAAGAATTAATCCATTTTCTCCACATTTTCAAGTTTATGGGCAGAGAGATTTTGATGGTATTGTGAGGTGATGTTTTGTATTTTCCTAATATCGATTGTGACTTCTCCTTTTTCATTTTAAACTGAGCTTCTAGGCGTCGTTTCTTTTCTGACCCTAACCCAAAGGTGCAACTATGAGACTCCTGGAATTGATAAATAAATTCAGCAAAGTCTCAGGTTACAAAACCAATGTGTACAAATCAGTAGTTTTCAAATACACTGACAATAGTCAAACTAAGAATCAAATCAATGATGCAATACCTTTCACAGTGGCAACAAAGAAAATAAAATACCTAGGATTATACTTTTAAAAGGAGGTGAAAGACTTCTATAAAGAGAATTATAAAATATTGAAGAAAGAAACTGCAGAGGACATAAACAGATAGAAAAATATACATGGTCGTGGATCAGCAGAATCGACATTGTTAAAACAGCTATACCACTCAAAGTGATTTACAGATTTGATGCAATTTCAATTAAAATACCATTTTTTGCAGCACTAGAAAAAATAGTTCAGCACTTCTTATGGACCAGAAAAGACCGTGAATAACCAAAGCAACTTATATATAAGAAGAAAAAGCAGGAGGTATCACCTTACTAGACTTTAAGCTATAGTAAAAGACTATAGTGACCAAAACAGCATGGCACTGCCATGAAAACAGAGACATTGACCTATAAATCAAAATAGTGAACCCAGAGATGAAATCATCCTCATATTCTCATCTGATTTTTGACACAACAGATAAAAATGTGTACTGGGGAAAAGAATCCCTACTTAGTAAATGATGCTGGGAAAACTGGATAGTCACGTGTAAAAGATGAAAGAGGATCTGGACCTCTCAGTATTTAACAAATATTAACTCATAATGGATAAAAGACTTAAACCTAAGACTGGACACTATAAGAATCCTAGAAGAAAATGTGATATCTGCCTAAGCAAAGAATTGATGAAGAAGATCCCAAAAGCAATCACAGTAATAGCAAAAATAAATAAATTGGACCTGATAAAATTAAAAGGCTTCTGCACAGCCAAGGATACAATCAAAAGAGCAAATAGACAAGCCACAGAATGAGAAAAAATATTTGCATGTTATCCATCCAATAAAGGAACTGATAACTAGAATCTACAAAGAACTCAAGAAAATCAGCAAGAAACAACCAAACTACCCCATTAAAAAGTGAACAAATGACATGCACAGAAACTTTTCAAATAAGGATACAGTAGTGGCCAATAAACTCAAGGAAAAAATGCTCAACATCTTTAATCATTAGGAAAATGCAAATCAAAACCACAATGAGATATCACCTAACTTTAAGGAAAATGGCTTCTATTAATAAGTCCCAAAACATAGATGTGGAGGAAAAGGAACTGTTATATACACTGTTGATAGGACTGCAAACTGGTACAACCTTTATGAAAAATCTATGGAAAGATCTCAAAGAACTTAAAACAGACCGATTTAAACCCAGTCCCACTGTAGTATATACATGAAGAAAAAAAGGCCATCTTATAAAAAGGGCACCTGCACACAAATGTTTATGAAAGTACCATTCACATTCACAAAGACATAGAAACAACCCAAGTGCCCACCAATATGTGAATGGATTAATGAAATGCAGCACATGCCAATACGGATTATCACTCAGCCAGAAAGAAAAATGGCAATCTACTGTCTTCTGTGACAACCTGCATGGAACTGGAGACTATTCTTTTAAATGAAAGTTCACAGGAATGGAGAAACATACACATGTACTCAATACCAAGTTGGAACTGATCAATCGACAATTAAGTGCACATACAGAAGTAAACATCAATGAAAACAAAGCTTGGGGTGGTAAATTCACACCTTTGGAGCTGGTGCACCTTCTGGGTGGGGGGCACACTTATAACTTTGACTCAATTTGTGCAAAAAACAAAGTGTATAAACAAAACACATGTATCCCCTAATATTCTGGGAAATTTTGAAAAAAATGTTCTAACGAGCATTTCCTTTGAGCATCATGTTGACATTCAAAGTGTTTTAGATATTGGAGCATTTTGGATTTCAGATTATCAAATTAGGAATACTCAACATGCAATAAATATTTTGACTTTGGAGGCTGTATGATCTCTATCATTACTTAAAATTGCTATATAGCAATACATAAATAAATGAGTGTGGTCATGTTCTAATAAAAATGTATTTATAGATACCAAAATTAGACTTTTATGTAATTTTCACATATTACGAAATATTATTTTTTTTAATTTTTTCAAAGATTAAGAAAAAGTAAAAGTCACTGATTTGCCAGCTGCAGCCTATGGACCATAGTCTGCCAACCCTGATATGATATAATAAAATTAAAGCAATTCTTGCTCATTACATCATTATCATTATTTATTTTCAATCTATGCCCAAATGCAAATATATGGGGTTTGAGACAACAAGCTCAAAACTATTCCTCTCTATTAAGAATTTACTCTAGAAGACCAAAAATCACTTTACAACAAAGACATTTGTGCCAGGATGTTTATTGCAGCCCAATTCATAATTGTAAAGTCATAGAAGAAGCCCAACTACCCATCAACCTATGAATGGATTAATTGTGGTATATATATACCATGGAATATTGTGCAGCCTTAAAAATGGAGACTTTACCTCTTTTATGTTTACGTGGATGGAGCTGGAACAGATTCTTCTTAGTAAAGTATCTCAAGAATGGAAGAAAAAGTATCCAGTGTACTCAGTACTATTATGACACCAATCCATAATCACCGATACTTCCATATGAAAGATAAAACACAACTATAGTCCAGGATGAAGGAGGAAGAGGAGGGAAAGAGAAGGGGAGGAGAAGGTTGGATGAAGGGAAGATAATCGGTGGGACCACACCTATGGTGCATTTTGCAAGGGTACATGGCAGCTCTATTAAGTGTAGAGTATAACTGTCTTAACACAATAATGAAGTGAGGTGAAGGCTATGTTAACCAGTTTGATGTAAGCATTCCAAATTGCATATAAAATCAGCACATTGTACCCGATAAATGCATTAATGTATATAGATATGATTTAATAAAAATAAAAAATAAAAATAAGTGAAAAAAAGAATTCACTTTAGAAATTAAACCATGCAATAAAGACTGCATGTGTCAGGGCCACTATAGAGTTGGAAGTTTGCTGAATTAATGTACATGTGGAATATAATGTTTATTAAAAGATAAGTAATAAAATATGCTAATCATAACTTACAAACGTCATTAAAACTCATCAAGAATCACAACTATTTAGTCAGTGTTGCAGGGAGTGGATTGAAGAAATAGCCCATGGTTCACATCACAGCTGCAAAGGCACAGGCTGCAAGGGTGGGTGGATTGCAGGATAGGTGAGGAATAGCAGACTTGAGTTTCATTTTCCCCTTGCAAATTGGAAAGTGCAATGGGGCTGAAGGAGAAAGTGTTCAATGAAGTTATAATTCCCCCTGTTTTTTTTTTTTCCTTCTCAGACTAATCGAGAAAGAGTAAAACAGAGAGTATGACCACCTTGTAAAAGCAGGCCAGAAGTAAACAGATGGAGAAAAACACATACTGTTCAATAATGCAGATAGCCCATGAGCTGAAGGGAAAAATGATACATTCGATTTTCAGAATACTATCTGTTAATCATGAGATAAGTGTTTGAAGAATAATTCTAAAATATTTCATATAAAAGTATAGGCAAACATAAACCAGACATATTAAAACTATGGTCCTAATAACATCGAACAGTGATGAATTGAAGGTGAAATTATTAAAAGGCCCAAACAATGTCACCTTATGTAAGATTGATAAGTATAATCTACAATGAGCTTGAAACTACCCTGAGTGTTTATGAACCAAAGAACAAGGTAGTGGATAACTTTACATGAAACATTTTTGGCCTGTGGGCATGTTAAGTAGACAAAAAATCATAACAATCTCAGGTTCTGAAAATGATCATTACCAAGAGTACCGAATACTCCCCTAGGGTCGCTTAGCTTAATGTATGCACTAAGGTATAGATAAAGAAGTTGATGCAGAGACTTGAGGGCAAACTTTTCCTCTGAGCTCCTGGCATCACCAGGGACATAGGAACAGGGAAGCAAAGTCAACCTCCCCTCTCAAGTAGACAGCAGGGCCTGGAGAGAGAGACAAGATGTGGTGTCTTCTGCCACACTCTACGTGGGGAAGAGAAGCAAAGGCTCTCTCCTACCTAGATTCTGGGAGAACACAGGATGGCAGGGAACAAATTTCTCCTAACTCCAGAAATAACGGGCAAGGGCAATTAAACATACCCAACCATGCAAGAAAATAGCTTTTGTAGGTTACATGGAACATGAAAGTGTGTATGTGTGAATATGTGTGCCATTTTTATTTAGAGGCATTTTCAGAAGGATATTTTCTCTCTCTCTCTCTTTTTTTTTTTTGCTTGTAGGAAAGGTTTATATTGGTGGGGGGAGGGAGGCTGCAGAGCAGCACCAAGGAGGAGAGAAAAGAGGGGAGAGAGATAAGGGGAGAGTGGGGAAGAGAAGAGAGAGAGTAGAGAAGAGTGAGGGGGAAGACAGAGGAGAGAGAAGGAAGGCAGAGGGAGGAGAGAGAGTGATATTTTCTCTCTCTACACACTTCAAGAGTTCCTGACTTATCATGCGAGTGTCCTAAGCCCCCTAGGGAATCTAATTAGCATAATTAGCATGAAATAAAGGAAAAGTGTAAGAAGTCTACAGTCAGACTAATTGGGAATGAAATTCTGTTGCTCATATTTCCGAAACTCTCTTGAGCCTTGATTTCCATGCTTATAACAAGTTTCAACTAAATTCAATTCCATGCCTATTGATGTAGAAAAATACTGTCTCTCTTGAGTACATTAACTCACTTTATCTTTGCAATGATCAATAGGTGGGTATTATATTTTTGCTCATTTCCAATTGCAGGAACTAATGAAAAATTATGTAACAGTTACAGAATCATAGAGCTGGAAAGAGCTGAGAATTAAACCTTTCCTAAAGAGCATCTGCGTCAGGGGCAGTAGCAGGTGAAGAACAGAGAGCCTCTACCCTTTAGAGCTAAAAACGCAGCTGTGGGCCTACTGTGCGCAGACAGCTACAAGTCAGACTTTGTTCGTTTGAGGTCAACTTTCTAAAAACTAAAAAAAAAATGCAGAAAGAGAAGGAGTATGCAAAAATTGGGGAATCTTTTAAAACTCAAAATCTTTTAAAACTCAAGGGCAGGCGACCTGGGGAGGGACTGGAATAGGAATCTGAGAGCTGCCTGGAACCAGGGCAACAACATTCACACTCACTGCTCTCTGGAGCTTTTCATCTCTGCTGGACTCTGAGTCTGGTCCATCTTCTCTGGGTCTGTGTCCTGGCTGCTTTCCCGGCTTCTCCTGGCACGCTGCCCACCCCATTTGCCCCCTACAAGGCCTTCTCCTTAAAGTGCCCCTAAGGACTTCAGAGGCCGGGCCCTGGCTTCATAAGCCCACAGAAGAAAACCAGAGAGGAGGAGGAAGTCTAGGGCGTAAAGCGAGGAAAAGGGCTTTAACAGTGACAAATACTTCTGGTGAGGGCATTTCTCATTAAAAATCAAGAGAAAAAAAATATTGAGTTTTTTTTGTGTGTGTGGGGGGAAGGTTAGGAAATTATTGAAGTTAGAACTATATGTTGTTTATTTGCTTTTTATTTCTATAACAATAGCTCAAATTCTGCTTGAATTTATTGATTCAGGAGGGTTCCTTGGCAATCCCTCTCCTCTTCCCTCTCTTCCTTCTTCTTTTTAACAGTTCTTGCCCAATATAAAGTTGGGAAATTACAACCAGGTGTCTCCTTTATCAAGAAAGAAATGTTCCCAAGCCAACTTGTAAATTAAGACATAAAACCTGGTCAGCCCAGCTGTATGCTCTGCCACCTTTATTGGTTTCACCTTTCCAATTCTCAGATAAAAATCACCCGCTGGACAACTCCTCTAAGAAAAAATGAGCTGCATTCATGTCCATAGAGCTAAGTATTAAACTTTACGTTAATCCAAAGAAGATTTTCTATAATACAGTATATTGAAATATGCGGCTTATATCCATATTTAATTCTCTGTCTCAGATAGAGAATCATAAGTTTGCTCCCATTATTTTAATGCTGTTTCTTTCATTTTATTTTTCATAACAAGTCTTTATTAAAAAATCCTAAAACTTTGTTTCTTCGTGATACACATCTTTTGCATAACCTTTATTTTATTTTTTTTAATGCTAAAGATAATCGGTGTTCTGTGAGTACAAATGAAGAAGTGAGGGGTATGATGGAAAGAGGCCTTGGGGTATGTAGGAAGAAACTGGATTTAAAAAAAAGAAGCCGAACTTAAGCCCTCAGTAGCTCCGGTTTAATTTCCTATAAAGTAAATCCATTCCCAGGCGCCTGTGGACACGTTTGTTATTTAGCACTTCACTGAGTCTCTTTTGGAGCTTTATAAAGAAACAGACCCAGGGTCCTAGGGTCCCAGGGCTCTGCCTTGTTCTCAGCGGGAGTGTGGACCATCCCCTGACACACAGCTCTGACCTTTTAATCCATGGTCATTGAATTTCACCCTTGATCACTGGCTAGGAATTAACCATGAGCAGAGAACTGCTTTTGTTAACTCTGGTCATACCGTACATTCCTGGTTAAAAACAAAAAAAAAAACTAAGGGATTACTGGAGAGAAAAAGATGAAAAAGAAACTGAACTGCTAGTTTGGGGGGGTTTGCGGTTGTTGTCATTGTTGTTAAGGGAATTTTTGTGCTTCTGTGTGGTGCATAGATTTTGTCTCTCAAATCTCACAATTTGTTTTCTATTCAGAGTTTCTACCTTTCTAGTCATTATTAATGGCTAGCATCTCTTTTTTGGCTTTTATGATGAGGGATATATTTAGGCTAGTAAAAATGTTGTCTAAATAATTACTGCTTAATGGTTAGCAGTTTTTGCTTTTATAATGAGAAATATAGATTCAGGCTAGTAAAAAATATTTCTGTAAATAATTACACCTGGAACATAGCTTACCAGAAACAAATCTTGTGGGTTTCCCAGCCCTATCTTCCTATTTTCTGGATGATGAGGTAGACAGAGTCTCACTTTGTCACCTGGGTGGAGTGCTGAGGCATCTTTGTAGCTCACAGCAACCTCAAACTCTTGTGCTCAAGTGATCCCCTTGCCTCAGCCTCCCAAGTAGCTGGGACTACAGGCATCGGTCACAATGTCCAGTTATATTTTAGAGATGGGATCTCACTCTTGCTCAGGCTGGTCTCGAACTACTGACCTCAGGCAATCCACCCACCTGGGCCTCCCAGAATGCTAAGAGGACAGGTGTGCATCACTGTGCCACACAAGGTAGGACTCTTTCATAGGGTCATGCAGGTAGTTAACAGCCAAGCTGAGACTTGAACTCTGTTGAAAAGCAAACCTCTCCTAACAACCTCTGTCTCTAGGTAGAGTAGATAATTAGTCATTTTCTGCCTGGGACTTTCCTGATGTTTTACATACTGCCCCTCAAGCTTCTATCCTTAAGGCCATCACTGGTGTAAACACAGAGGTGGTCTTACAGGCAGTACTTCCATCTGGGGTGTTCTCTGCTGCTGAGGGCTGCTGCACAGCAGAATTCTGGAACACTCCTCTTGGGTTGCCTGCTGAGTGGCCTCCAAGAGGATCATCATGTTGGGTAAATGTGCTTTCCTAAGTCCAAAATGTTTGATTTTCCCTCTCATGAACAGAACTCTCACTTCAGAAACAGTCCTCTATTTAGAACAGGTTGCTGAAGAATAGTAGCAGAGAGTAAGTCAGGATGAGAGTGTCCTCTGTAGAGAATCTTCCATACTACATTTTTTCTAAATGTAAAATTTAGTTTCTAAAATGCAGAGCGGCTGTAAAGTTCATGCGCACCCTGTATTTATTCTAAGTATTTTCTTTTTTTTGCAGTTTTTGGCTGGGGCTGGGTTTGAACCCGCCATCTCTGGCATATGGGGCTGGTGCCCTACTCCTTTGAGCCACAGGTGCTGCCCATTATTCTAAGTATTTTTTTTCTGACTGAAAGAAACCTATTAAACACCATGTAATAGATAGTATACCTCCTAACAGTAGAGTACTTTAATATTTCCCTAGAAGTTCTGGGAAATGTAGTAAACCTTGAAATTTTCAAAATGTTGATAGCTTTTTGGAATTTTTCAAAGTATGCATGAAACATTTTAATCTCAAATTTTGCTTTTAATACTCAATTATCCCCAGGAGAAATATCCTATCAATTTATGTAATATGATTTCATTCACTACAGTTCTTAATCAAATATAAGAAAGCAAATAATCTCAGACATCTCAATGTATTTAAATGCAACTTGGGTATATTATCTCAAAAGATAAAATTACTTAAATTATTTAACAAAATGGTAGCATATAATGCTAAGGTGTTATTACCAATAAATATGTTTAAATTTTTATTAATGTTATAATTCATTATATTTCACTATAGGAAAACTTCAGTGAAGATTTACTTTAATTAATTAATTTATTTATTTATTTAGAGTTTCATTTTGTAACCCTGGGTTGAGAGCTGTGGTGTCACAGCTCATAGCAACCTCAAACTCTTGGGCTCAAGCAATTCTCTTGCCTCAGCCTCCCAAGTAGCTTGGACTACAGATGCCCACCACAACACCCAGCTATTTTTTTTTTTAAACTTTTACCCACTAATTTTATTTATTTATTTATTTATTCATTTATTTATTTTTAATTGAATGGTAACTGTGTACATTAATGCACTTCTGGGGTACAGTGTGGTGTTTTCACACACAATCCGAAACACTTCCATCAAACTGGTTAACATAGCCTTCATGTCATTTTCTTAGTTATTGTGTTAAAACGTTCATATTCTACTCATAGAAAGATTCACTTGTACCCTTGTAAGATACACCCAGCTATTTTTAGAGGCAAGGTCTTGCTCTTGCTCAGGCTGGTCTTGAACCTGTGAGTTCAGGGCAATCTACCTGCCTCAGCCTCCCAGAGTACTGGGATTACAGGTGTGAGCCACTGCGCCTACCCTTAATTTTATATCAATACAATTTAGCCCACTTTTTGGTTAGAGTACATAAAACAATCAAGAATATTTCAAGGTTAATAGCTAAAGTTAAGTATGATGCCTTTTTAAATATTCAGTCATGGCATTTTTCTTCTCCACTGTGACTTCTCTATAATCCAGAATGTAGTTTTTAAAATTCTTCTTAGTAGTCTTTAGATTGCCTTGACTTGCCAAAGTGCAGGAAAAAAATACCTGCTTCTAAAAGTCTGTGTTCTTGTTCATTATTTAATGAGAATGATATTTCTTCACGGGAAATTAGCATTGTATCAGGAGCAGGAGACTTGTCAGAGACTTTTATCCCCTGAACTTTCCCTTTGTTTTTATTCTCCATATCACTAAAGATGCATTGTGTTGGTAACAGGAATTACAGATTCCAGCATTGAAGGAGAGCATGTTTTTCCTTGGTAAGTTTTGCCACTGCCGTTGGCTGCTGCTGGTTCTTGGCCAGGAGGTTATGTAAGCCCACCTCCTGAAATGGACTGCGTTCAGCAGTACAGCAGGGACCAATGAAGCCAGAAAACACACCTAACTCCCAGCCTCTAAGGAAGCCTTTCTTAAGTTAGCGAATGGAGTTTAAAAGACAACATGCAAAGGAAGAAAGGCAGGCCCTAGGCAAACTGACCAAAGAGAAGCAATTAGATTCTCAATGTTGCAGTGGGCTTCCACATCCCTACCTTCCTTCCCCCTTACAACTCCCATTTTTTGGTGAACATCCTATCATCTTCCTTTCTCAGATGGTCATTAATTCCTGCAAAGATTTTAGCTGATAGGGTTAATTTAACACCTCATGCTATCTGTTCCTTGATGCAAAATTCATTTAAAAGCTTCTTTCTGGATTCCCTCCATTTTACAACACACGTGCACACACGTACACACACAGCCACATGTGCCAAGCATAAAGGAGTGATATTCCAGGATCAGAGGACTGCTCTCTGCTCTACAATTTGCACTATACGTGGAGGGACACTTAATCCTGGTATGTGACCTTATAAGAAAGCTTTTCTCTTGTATTGCCACACAACCCCTGCCTGATTCATCTGCTTCTTTCCTTTTCTTGAGTAATTCATAGCAAAAAGTGGGTGTTCATATGGAAGCACAAGACAATTATTTTCTTGCATTAAAAGTCTTCAAGATGAATTTTGTATTATAAGTCTGTCTTATATTTTTAAAAAATAAAAGCAAGCCTAGAGTTTCTTATCATGGTAGTCATCAATACATTTTGAAAGCTAGAAGATAAAACTATGAAATTATTTTTAATGTCAAAGGCAAAATAATAAAAACAAAAACAATGAACAAGTGAGAAGGAACTTGGTTTTATTCAGGATATTGGATGAGGTGAACACCTTTGATCCAAAAGACTGAATGTCTTAGACTGGTGTTTCTGTAGACTTTCATAGGGAGGAGGATACGAATTACACATGGGGTGATTTTGCAGTTGGGATTGGTTTGGTCAGCAGTGGGGTCTCAATAAGCCGGTTTAAAAATGAATGTTTTATTTCTGTGTCCAGCCAGTTTTGCAGGAGGTTGGACAGGGGAAAGCCAGCTACTCGCTGAGGAGACAAAAGAATGAGAATTTGGAAGGCCTGTGTTTGTCCTGGTCTCAAGTAAACAAGGAAGTCATCCACAAGTCTGATGGGAATCAGGAGAAAGAGTGCCGAGTCCCCCACAAGTCACATGGGAAGGGTGGCTCTTTGCAGCTAAGTGTTTCTCAAAATACCAAAGATTTCAGAAAATGAAGGGGAATTAACCATTGCTATTTTCTGGGAATACAGTTGCTAATTAAAGTTCAACATTGTCCTTAACCAGTAACCTAATAAACAAAAATCTACAATATAATTAACCTAATTAATCATCTTTTTCTCAACTCTGAAATTCTCCTTTAACAACTAAGGGAAACTAATTTCCACAGCAGCTTTTCAGTCAAGCACAATGCTGTCCCTAGAATGGCAACAGAAAAGGTCTGTACAAGCAATTATTTTTAGAAAGTATAAATATATCTATAAATCAAGTCATGTAACAGTTCTAAAAAGTTTTGGTTTCAGATCTCTTTTATATTCAAAAATTATTGAAGATGCCTAATGGCTTTTGTTTGTATGTCTTATTTTTACTGATATGTATTACTTTAAAAATGAAAACAGAGTTTTAAAGTACTCATTAACACATCAAAAATAAACCCATCATACACATGATTTTGTAATTAATATACAATCTGCACTTCATGTAAATAATAGTTTTATGAAAAATATTTTCCAGAGAAAAAAGCATAGTGATAAAAGTGCCATTTGTATTTTTTATTATGAAACATTTTATAGTCTCTGGCTTAATTTAAGGTAGTGGAATCTCTCATCAGTTTCTACAGTATATTTTTTTGAGTTTTTTGGGTTTTTTTTTTCTTGTTTGCAGTAGTTCAAACAATTTGTTTGTTAGTTTTTTTGAGACAAAGTTTCACTCTGTTGCCCAGGCTAGAGTCCATGGCATCAGCCTAGCTCACAGCAACCTCAGGCTCCCACGTAACCGGGGTTACGGGCCCAGCTAATTTGTCTTTATTTTTGTGGAGATGGACTCTTATCTTGCTCAGGCTAGTCTCAAACTTCTGAGCTCAAGAGATGCTCCCATTTCAGCCTCCTGTAGTGCTAGGATTACAAGGCATGAGCCACTGTGCCAGTTGCAGTATAATGTTTTGATTGGCATAAATGAAGGAAATCTAGCTTCATATAGATAATTTAGTTGGAAAGAGAAGCATAGTCTTCTGGGTAGCTGTAGTTTTTTACACATTAGTCAAATGTGGGATCTGAAACCTTATCAATGACCTTTTCATATTCTGTTATAATCTGTTTGTCTATCCTGCAATTTGAACGGATCTTTTACATATGCACAGTTTTATAACATTGCATAGTCTCGTGGAAAATATTGAGTGACTGAATAATGAATATCTTCTAAGTGCTGATATATTTCATTACACAATATTGAAAAATAACATACATTAATAATTCCACTAATTACATCAGAAAATTCTTTAAGTAGTGAGAGCTCGTGCTACTGGTTAGAAGCTTTTCAAAAATCCTAATTTTTTGTTTAAAAGCCTGAATGTTATCATTGGCAGAAAATGCTGTCAGCTGTTTTCCTGGAAGTAAAGACTCATTTTTTTTCATTTTTGAGAAATTATCTGCCAAACACCCAAATTCCAATGACCACAGTTTGTTGCCCTTGTGTCAAGTAAAATCTGTGTTTTGTGAAAGAAGGAACTAGTTCAGCGCAAAACCCAAACATTTGCATAAGTGCTTTTCCTGAAGACACCCATTGTTCTTTTAGTATGGAGCCAAGGTGCTTTATGCATACTCTTACTTCTGCATGTAGGATTAAAAGAGTTGTACTCAGTGGCTGAAATTTAATAAAATCAAGAAATGTTATTGCTTCGTCAACAATATTCTTCAGTGAAACTATTATTTGTTTTAAACAGTGAGTGTGTGGCACTGACAAATGTAATGGCTACCAGGAATGTGTGGAGACACGGCCTTGATTTGTAATAAATAGCAGTTTTTCATGTATCAACACAGCAAAAAGGTAAGTAATATCTTAGTATTATTATAAGAATAGTTTTGACCTTAAAAGGAAATAAAGAACTCCTAGGTATCACCTCCATCCACGCTTTGAAAACTGCTACTCTAGTATGGTGACTATGTTAATCAGAGGGAAAAATGGTCTTCCTCTGACCAATATAGCCTGTGGGTCTGTTCTGCTTGGCCTCCTCACCATATTTTTATGCCTTTGGACAGGGAGTACATTCCCCAGTTTACTGCAGTTCTCACCACTTTTCTTCTTTCATCTCATTGCTACTTAATTCATTGACATTAATTGGCCTTGATAGTCATTTGAGTCTGTGACCATTGCCAATTCAATGAGACAAGCAAAACCTAAGTAATGGAAAGTTGGTATTTGCAGACAGTATGATTTTTCATTGTGAAGATCTAAGAAATTCATCTGGAAAACTATTTAAAGAGTTCTTTAGACACTCCAGTTATTATATCAACTTAAAAAAATCAGCAGTTTATACAACTCCAATATCAGATAGAATGTGTAAAATACCAAAATTTAAATCCAATAACATGCAAGACCTATTCATATACATATCGAAAATTATAAAATTAAAAGGAAAAACAGAGTAATTTATTACTAATATTATTTACAACAATCATAAAAACAACAGTATTTTCTAGCACTTACTAAATATAAGGTAATGTCCTATAATCTTCCCTTTTGTTATCCCATTTCAAATTCATTTCTGGACTGTTAGAATCCCTGTTTTGTAGATGAGGAAACTCATAAATAGAAATACTAATGATTTGGTCAAAATATCATATTCAGAAGCATTATGCTATGTTTCTAGATGAGAAATTTTAGTTTTATAAATATGTCAGTTCTTCTCAACTTATTTTGTAACTCACAGAATCTTAATTAAAATCCCACTTTGATTTTTTTTTTTTTTTTTGAGACAGAGCCTCAAGCTGTCCCCCTGAGTAGAGTGCTGTGGCTTCACAGCTCACAGCAACCTCCAACTCCTGGGCTCAAGCGAATCTCCTTCCTCCACCTCCCAAGTAGCTGGGACCACAGGCACCCACCACAATGCCTGGCTATTTTTTTTTTTTTTCGGTTGCAGCCATCATTGTTGTTTGGTGGGCCCTTGCTGGATTCAAACCCATCACCTTAGGTGTATGTGGCTGGCACCTTAGCCACTTGAGCCAAAGACTCCAAGCCCCACTTTGATTTTTTTTTTTTGATACAGAGCCTCAAGCTATCCCCCTGAGTAGAGTGCCATGGCATCACGCTCACAGCAACCTCCAACTCCTGGGCTCAAGCGAGTCTCCTGCCTCAGCCTCCCAAGTAGCTGGGACCACAGGCACCTGCCACAACGCCTGGCCATTTTTTGGTTGCAGCCATCATTGTTGTTTGGCGGGCCCGGGCTGGGGATTCGAATCCGCCACCTTAGGTGTATGTGGCTGGTGCCTTAGCCGCTTGAGCCACAGGCGCCGAGCCCCCACTTTGATTTTTTAATAAAATTTGACAAACTAATTCTGATGCTTACATGCAAAGAGAAATTTGTTATAGCAAAAACATTTTTTTAAAAAAACAATGAAAGAGTGTTTGCTTTGGCAGCACATATACTAAAATTGGAACAGTATAGAGATTAGCATGAAAAGAAGAGAGGGAAAGCAGAATGTTCACTGACAGAATTGTGGGACTTTATCAAGCATTCAAACATATGAGTTATAGGTATCCCGCAAGGGGAAGAAAAATGCCTCAGGGGAATGGAAGCCATACTAGAGAATATTATAAATGAAAATTTCTCAAGTATCACCAGAGATTCTGACACACTACTTTCAGAGGGATATTGGACCCCAGGTCGCCTCTACAGAAGCAAATCCATCAGGGTGACTGCAGACTTCTCTAATGAAACTTTTCAAGCAAGAAGAAAATGATCATCTACCTTTAATCTACTTAAACAGAAAAATTTCCAGCCCAGAATTCTATATCCTGCTAAGCTAAGCTTTAAAATTGACAGAGAAATCAAATCATTTACTAATATACATCATTGAGGAAATTTGCCACAGCAAGACCAGCTCTATAGGAAATAATTTAACCTGTTCTGCACACTGACCATCACAATGGACCAAAAGCAAAGTAAGAACTCAGAAATTAAAGGACAGAACCTAACTTCCACAATGATGAAAAAGATAAAACTAAGCAATGGACTCTCACAAAATAAGATGAATAGAGCACTACCACACTTATCAATTATCTCAATAAGTGTTAATGGCTTGAATTTCCCACTGAAGAGGCATAGATTGGCTGACTGGATAAAAAAAAACAAGCCATCTATTTGCTGTCTGCAGGAAACACATGTAGCTTCAAAAGACAGATTAAAACTCCAAATTAAGGGGTGGAAGACAATTTTTTAGGCAAACGGAATTCAGAAGAAAAGAGAAGTTGCAATCTTATTTTCAGATACATGTGGATTTAAAGCAACTAAAATCATAAAAGACAAAGATGGTCACTTTATATTGGTCAAGGGAAAAAACAACAAGAAGACATTTCAATTCTAAATATTTATGCACCCAATTTAAATGCTCCTAGATTCTTGAAACAGACCTTACTCAGTCTGAGCAATATGATATCCTTTAACACATAGTAACAGGGGACTTTAACACTCCTTTTACAGAGCTGGACAGATCTTCCAAACAGAAATTAAACAAAGATATAAAGGACTTAAATGAGACCCTAGAACAACTGTGCTTGATAGACATATATAGAACACTCCACCCCAAAGATAAAGAATATACATTCTTGTCATTGCCCCATGGAACATTCTCCAAAATTGATCATATCCTAGGACACCAAACAAACCTCAACAGAATCAAAAGAATTAAAGTTTTATCTTATATCTTCTCAGACCACAAGGCACTAAAGGTGGAACTCAACTCCAACAAAATGTTTAACCCCACACAAAGGCATGGAAATTAAACAACCTTCTGTTGAATGACAGTTGGGTGCAGGAAGAAATAAAAGAGGAAATCATTAACTTCCTTGAGCACAACAACAATGAAGATACAAGCTACCAAAACCTGTGGGATACTGCAAAAGCAGTTCTGAGAGGAAAATTTATCACTTTAGATGCCTACATTCAAAAAACAGAAAGAGAGTGCATCAACAAACTCACAAGCCATCTAATGGAATTGGAAAAAGAAGAACAATCTAAGCCTAAGCACAGCAGAAGAAAAGAAATATCCAAAATTAAATCAGAGATCAATGAAATTGAAAACAAAAGAATCATTCAGAAAATTAATGAAACAAGGAGTTGCTTTTTTGAAAAAATAAATAAAATAGATAAACCTTTGGCCAAACTAACCAGAAATAGAAAAGTAAAATCTCTAGTAACTTCAATCAGAAATGATAAAGGGGAATAACAACTGATGCCACAGAGATACAAGAGATCATCTCTGAATACTACCAGAAACCCTATGCCCAGAAATTTGATAATGTGAAGGAAATGGATCAATATTTGGAATCAAATCCTCTCCCTAGACTTTAACCAGGAAGAAATAGAGCTCCTGAATAGACCAACTTCAAGCACTGAGATTAAAGAAACAATAAAAAATCTTCCAACAAAAAAATGCCCTAGTCCAGATGGCTTCACACCAGAATTCTATTAAACCTTTGAGGAAGACTTTATTCCCATACTGCAGAAATTATTCCAAAAAATTGAGGAGGAAGGAATCTTCCCAACACATTCTATGAAGCAAACATCACCCTAATACCAAAACCAGGAAAAGACCCAGCTAAAAAGGAGAATTTTAGACCAATTTCACTAATGAATATAGATGCAAAAATTCTCAACAAAATCCTAGCCAATAGATTACAGCTTATCATCAAAAAAGTCATGTATCATGTTCAAGTAGGTTTTATTCCAGGGATGCAAGACTGGTTTAACATACCCAAATCCATAAACATTATCCACCGTATTAACAGGAGCAAAAACAAGGACCAGATGATCTTCTCAATAGATACATAAAAAAATTTTATAAAATCTAGCATACTTTTCTAACTAGAACACTGAAGAATATAGGCATACATGGCCCATTTCTGAAACTGATGCAAGCTATCTATGACAAACCCACAGATAATATTTTACTGAATGGAGTAAAACTGAAAGCTTTTCCTCTTAGAACTGGAACCAGACAAGGTTGTCCTCTGTCACCATTACTATTCAACATAGTGCTGGAAGTTCTAGCCAATACAATTAGGCGAGACAAGGAAATAAAGGGCATCCAGATGGGAGCAGAGGAGGTCAAACTCTCTCTCTTTGCTGACAATATGATCTTATAGTTAGAGAACCCCGAAGACTGAACCACAAGACTCCTGTAAGTAATGAAAAAATACAGTAATATCTCAGGATATATAATCAATGTCCACAAGTCAGTTGCCTTTGTATTTGGCAATAATAGTCAAGATGAGAGGCTAATTAAGGACACAACTTTCTTCACCATAGCTTCAAACAAAATGTAATACCTAGGAATATACCTAACAAAAGAGGTGAAGGACCTCTATAAAGAAAATTATAAATTTTCTAAGAAAGGAAATAGCAGAGGATATTAACAAATGGAAGAACATACCATGCTCATGGCTGGGAAGATCAACAATGTTAAAATGTCTATACATCCGTACTTCCCAAAGAAATCTACAGATTCAATGCCATCCCTATTAAAATACCAACATTGCATTTTTAAGACTTGGAAAAAAAGATTCTGTATTTTGCATGGAACCAGAAAAAAACCTGTATAGCTAAGGCAGTCCTTAGTAATAAAAACAAAGCTGGGGGTATCACCATACCATATTTTAGGCTGCACTGCAAAGCCATAGTAGACAAGACAGAATGGTACTGTGGTACTGGCACCAAAATACAGACATAGACATTTGGTATCAAATAGAAAACCAGGAAATGAAACTAACATCTTACAACCACCTAATCTTCAATAAACCAAACAAGAACATACCTTGTGGGAAAGATTCCCTATTCAATAAATGGTGCTGGGAGAATTGGATATCCACATGTAAAAGACTGAAACTGGACCCACACCTTTCTCCACTCAAAAAAATTGATTCAAGATAGATAAAGGACTTAAATTTAAGGCATGAAACAATAAAAATTCTCAAAGAAAGCATAGGAAAAACACTGGGAGATAATGGTCTGGGGAAAGACTTCACGAAGAAGACTTCCATGGCAATTGCAACAACAACAAAAAGAAACAAATGGGAGTTCATTATACTGAAACGCTTCTGTACAGCTAAGGTGACAACAACCAAAGCAAATAGACAACCTACACAACGGGAAAGGATATTTGCATATTTTGAATCAGACAAAAGCTTGATAACTAGGATCTATAGAGAACTCAAATTAATCCACATGAAAAAAGCCAACAATCCTATATATGTATGAGCAAGACACATGAATAGGACCTTCCCTAAAGAAGACAGACGAATGGCTAACAAACATATAAAAACATGCTCATCATCCCTAATTATTAGAGAAATGCAAATCAAAACCACCCTGAGATATCATCTAACCCCAGTGAGAATGGCCCACATCACAAAATCTCAAAACTGTACATGCCGGCATGGATGTGGAGAGAAGGGAACACTTTTACACTGCTGATGGGACTGCAAACTAATACGACCTTTTGGGAAGGAAGCATGGAGAACCCTCAAAGAACTCAAGCTAAACCTCCATTTGATCCTGCAATCCCATTATGGGCATCTACCCAGAAGGAAAAAAATCCTTTTATCATAAGGACATTTGCACTAGACTGTTTATTGCACTTCAATTTGCAATTGCCAAAATGTGGAAACAACCTAAATACCCACCAACCCAGGAATGGAAAACAAGCTGTGGTATATGTACACCATGGAATACTATTCAGCCACTAAAAAAAATGGAGACTTTACATCCTTTGTATTAACCTGGCTAGAAGTGGAACACATTATTCTTAGTAAAGCATTACAAGAACAGAGAAGCATGAATCCTTTGTACTCAATTTTGATATGAGGACAATTAATGACAATTAATGACATGGTGGGGCAAGGGGAGAGCAAAGAGAGAAAGAAGGAGGGATGGGTGGGGGAAACGAAGAGCAGAGAGAGAGAAGGAGGAGGGTGGGGTCTTGGTGTGTGCCACACCTTCTGGGGGCAAGACACGATTATAAGAGGGACTTTACCTAACAAATGCAATCAGTGTAACCTGGTTTCTTGTACCCTCAATGAATCCCCAACAACTAAAAAAAAAGAAAGAGGGTTTACCCTGCGTGATTCTAAAAGATTCTGTGTAAAAACCAGCACATTGTACCCCATGATTGCATTAATGTACACAGCTATGATTTAATAAAAAAAAAAATTCTGTGTAGTTAAAATAATTATGACGTGGTTGTATTTGGTGAAAAAAAGATGAATGAAATGAAATAGGGTACAGAAACTATCCTATATCAGTGTGTCCTTAACATTTAATAACTGGTGGTATTTCAAATCAGTAAGAGAAACATGAAAATTATATAATGAATAGTTTGTGACAATGGTGTATTTCACTTACGGAACTGTTAAACCGGATCTCTCTGTGTCTCATGTCACTCAAAAATAAGGTTCAAATGAATAATAAAGTTCATACTAAAAAGTTAAACTACAAAAACTATATTAAATATATAAGTAAAAATAAATAAAATATAGGAGCATGTTTTTTGTAAGTTGAGATACTGAAAGCCTACTTAAGTCAGATTTTTAAAATCCCAGAATATATAAAAAATAAACTAACACCACTAATAAAGCACTATACAAATGCTAAATCTCAAGTGACATTTGGGATAAAAAAAAATGACTTATTTGACCAAAAAAATTAGTTTCATTCTATATAACGATTTTCTGTAAATAAATGAGAAAATGACAAGCAACCCAAGTTTTTAAAAATGGGAAAAGATATAAAAAAGATAATTCTGAAATAAACATAATTACAAAATGTCTATAAGTGCCTGATAGACATTTGAAATTAGATTCATTCTCACTGATCATTAGGAAAATATAAGCTTTAAATGATATAGTATTTTCTATCAGAATAACACAAATTCAAAGATTGCTGAGCTGATATATTGCTTAGAATTCACTGAAAAAAGCACTCGCACACTGTCAAGTAAGTCTAAATTTGTAAGACCTCCTAGGAAGGAAAGTTGTAGATATCTATCTGTACTTTGTGTATTTCTCCTTTGTTGGAAGAATTCCATTACTACTGATCTAACTTTAGTACATACCGGCACATGTGCTCAAAGATGTAGACACAAAGATGATCATTGCTTCAAGAGCTGTGCTAGCAAAACCAAACCAGCAAACGAATCAACAGATAAGAGCTAAGAACTTAAATGATCATTGGTGGGTGAGGTGAGTGGTTATTTAAATCATAGTAAATCCAAACCATGGACTACTACACAGCTGTTACCAGTAAACATGAAGTACTGACACAAAAATATCTACATACATATGAGGAAATGAAAAAAGAACATTATAGCTTCAGTAGGTTGAGTAAAATTCTAGTTACATAAAAAGAAGGAAAGATATATGTACGTGTATTTGCAGGCAAATGATTAGAAAGGTGGTGGAGAAGATGCACATCAAACTGTAGTTGTCCTCGGTATTTCTGGAGAGGGGAAGGGGCAGTCGACAATTGTTTCTATTCTGCTGACTATAGTTCTGCAAAATTTGTATTTTTCCAGTAAGAATACCTTGAAGCTTATGGAACAAATACACACATTTGTTATATTTGAAATATATATTTCCATATATATTTAAAAATAACTTTTTTCAGTCATTGAGTATGTGTGTTGTTACTGACACAGGATAAGGCACTGAAAATATAAAAATATGGCTCTCACCTCCGAGTGTCTCCTGCTCTCCTAGGGAGAGTGACACGTGGAGTCATGACACACTGTGCTAAGATCACAGTAAATGTGCAGAGCGGAGTGCCAACAGAAAGGGATGGAAGGTGGGGTTCAGAGAATGACAAATCTGTCTAGAAGAGACAGGAAATGTACAACAGAGAAAGTGACAGTGATCTGGCTGTCCGAGAAATGAGGCATTTCCTAGGCAGCAGAGATAAGGAGAACATTTCTGGCAGAGGAGAAGTGTGTGCAAACAAGCACCAAGACAGCGAGGTGGTAGGAATAAATAGTTGGCGCTGGGGTGATGGGGTGATCTTTTTCTTCTCTAAATTATAATTATAGTCTGAGTACCTATTTAAAAGTCTGCCCAACAACATTAGGCAAACAATTGATAATAATTGAGAATTTCTGTAGTATCTTCAATGTCTTCTTGGATACCTTATTTTGTGTGTATTTTGTTTTGTTTTTTTCTTTCCTGCTACTTCTCTAAAGACTTGTTCCACTGGTCACATTTTCATTCTAATAGTCTAAGTTGTTCTGTCCGTCAACAGCCTCTAGGATGTTCCATCACCAGTCCTTGTTTTAAAGTAGTCTGTCTGGTTTCCTATTGCATCTAGTAAAAGCTCAAATGCCTAGGGATTTTCATAAAAACATCCAATCTTTTTCACACATATGATGATCTGGATTTTTAAAAAATATTAGTAGAAGTCAGAATACATTTTCTCTTAGGAGCTAATAAACTATAAACTTTTTCAGCAAATAAAGCATTAATGTGAGACCTTCTAAACTAAGAGTCACAGATCGTAGACATGTGTGCTGGCATGGAAGGATGTGTGACTTACATTCCTTGCATCCACAGCCATTCATTCATCAATAATGTTTATCCATTTTTCTTTGGTAACACATTCTATGCTTGGCTTCACCCACTGTGCATTTTCTAAACCATTGGCATATGCAAAAAATGGATGACACATTGTGTTTACTTTGTTTACTTTAACAATACAGTGTTTGGGGCAAAAGAAATGTAGGCCTCAGAATTCTTATAAAAAGTTTATATGGTGAATACCTGGAACCCTGCGCCCCAGATGCTATTTGGGTATCACAGTCATGTCAGTCATAGCCCTTGTTTAGACAATTTGGCCCCCTGAAGTTAGGGAAGACTCTTGTATTAGTTTGCCAGAGATACTATAATGAAACATCACAGAACTGGATGGCTAAGCAACAGAAACATATTTCTCACAGTTCTGGGGACCTGAAGTTCAAGATCAAAGTGTTAGAAAGGAAGATTTCTTCTGAGACTTCTCTCTCTGGCTCGCAGATGGTCGTCTTCCCATGGTGTCCTCACAATAAACACACTCATGGTGTTTGCTACATGAGTGCGCAGCCCCTGGGGCCGCTCTTTGTGTCTCCATTTCTTTTTCTTTTTTTTGTTTTTATTTCGATTAATGTCAGGGTATAAACAACTAAGTTACGACACTTGCATTTGTTAGGTAGAGTCCCTCTTGTAGTTGTGTCCCACACCCAGAAGGTGTTCCATATACCTTTACATTGTCCCCATTAAGTGCGTATCTTAATTTCTTTCTCTTAATGTCTCATAAGAACATCAGTAATTTAGATTAAGGCCCACCCTAAGGGCCTCTTTTGAATTTAGTTGCTTCTTTTAAATGACACTATCTCCAAAGATAGTATCATTCTGAAATATTGGTGATTAGGGCTTCTCCATGTAATTGGGGGGCATAATTGAGCCCATAATTACCTATTTCTGTATTGTTTTGTTTGCTTGTTTGTTTTGAAGAGCGAGTGATTCTCTCCATACAGCAAGAAATCCAAGTCAGGGTTAGGTTTAATTATTTCCCTTTGTTGAGTCATAAGTGGCTATACAGGCGGCGCCTGTGGCTCAAAGGAGTGGGCCCCCATATGCCAGAGGTGGCGGGTTCAAACTCAGCCCCAGTCAAAAAAAAAAAAGTGGCTATACATGTTCAACTGTCATATCAAGAAGGGAAAGGTACCTAATATACACTAGGCATCATGGAAGGCAGGATATATACCTTTCTATTTTTTTTTTTTTACTTGATCCTCACAACACAATTTAAGAATAAATTATGATTATTAGATCCATCTTATAGATAAAGAAACTAAGGTTCAGTGATGGAAAGTAACTTACCCCAAGGCATATAGTATTTGCAGAGCCACTCCTAAGACCCTGCTCTCTCTAACATACACCAAATCTTGTGTTCTTATCACTGTACTAGAATGCACAGGGCATAGTCAGCTCCTAACACTGAGTCTGCCACATGACAAGCACAAAATAAAGGTTAGAGGTCTCCAGTGTATTAGTCAGGGTTCTCTAGAGAAATAGAACCAATAAGATACACACAGCTATCCAGAGACTTACTATAAGATTTTGGCTTGATGAGGTTATGGAGGGGTGAGAAGTTCCACTATCTGCTGTCTGCAAGCTAAAGGCCCAGGAAGCTGATGGGGGTAATTTGAGCACCTGCCAACCGAGGAAGTCAATGGTGTAAATTCTAGTCTAAAGATCTAAGAACTAGGGGGACCAACAATGTCAATCCCTTTCCTGAAAGCCTAAGAAACAGGAGCACCAATGTCCAGGGCAAGAAAAGATGTGTGTCTCAGCTCAGATGGAGAGAGCAGATTCAACCTTCCTCTGCTGTTTTGTTCTATTCAAGCGCTCAAAGGATTGGATGAGTCCACCTACACTGGGGAGCTTGGTGGTCTTCTTTCCTCAGTCTACTAAGTCAAGTGCTAATCTATTCTGGGACCACCCTCCAGACACACCCAGCAGTAATGTTTTACCAACTACCCAGGCATTCCCTTCGCCCAGTCAAGTTGGTTTAATAAAATTACCACGACCACAACGTCCGTTGTTAGTCATTGCTGTCGCTATCATCACCATCATCCTCCATCATCATCATCATGATTTACTCGGAGAGCTGAGATTATGACTCTATCTTATTAAATAAGATAACTGAAATCCAAAGAGGGAAGGAAAACACATGTGCTTGGGATTTTGGCAATTTTTCTAACCGCAATTTTTTTTTTATGATGTTGCATTGACTCTCACAGAATGGTTTCTGCAGTTTAAGGACTTTGTTCCTTGGAGTTTTTATTCCCGTATTAGTCCTCACAAACAGGAGTCCAGGAAATGAAAAATAAGGTGCTGGTTGAACGCTAGGAACCATGAGTCAGGACTCCTGGCCGCTGTTCTATCCATGTACGTGGGTTTTCACGTAACATGCCATTAACCAGCATCCCTCGGTCACAGAAATGTTATTTGCACAGCTCACTAAATGGGGGCAGTCTCCTTTTCAGCATACCTTATTCTAGTTTTTGCTATTTATTTTTTTAATCTTACAAATATATTTGTCAGAAAAATAAAGTACCTTTTCTAATTCAGTTTCAGATCCTGAATTGTAATTTATCATGAAAAACAAATAAATATGTTCTTAACCATAGAAGGGGGACAATCTTTATCAAGTTTCCCCATGGAAGTTATCTGTGCCTTTAATTGTACTCTCAGTCGCTTGTACCTGATCGTGAACAAGCTGGATTATGAATATCTCCTGTGGGTTTAACAACAAGCCAGGTCATAGTGCGTATAACTAACAGAGTATTTAATTCATATTTATTTAATTAATTTATTTATTTGAGGCAGAGTATCATTATGTAGCCCTTGGTAGAGTGTTGTGGCGTCACAGCTCACAGCAACCTCAAACTCTTGGGCTTAAGTGATTCTCTTGCCTCAGCCTCCCAAGTAGCTGGGACTACAGGCACTGGCCACAGGGCCCAGCTATTTTTTTGTTGTTGTTGCAGTTGTTATTGTCTAGCTGACCCAGGCTGGGTTCGAACTCTCCAGCCCCAGTGTACGTGGCTGGCGCTGTAACCACTGCGCACGGGCGCTGAGCCTTCATATTTAATTTAAAGGTTCCGTTCTATCATGGCTATACATACAATCTCATTTTCAAATGGCATATAATATCCATGTCACTATAATGACATTATGACTTATTATTTCTAACAGTAACAAACAACATATTTCATTACCTACAACCACAGCTGGTGTGCAGTGTGAATAGCAAGGACTTCATGTCTTCAAATAATTTCTGCTTCTTTTAAAATTTAGCACTCATAAATATCTACAGGCATTATGTTCTTTTAAGATATAATACTTGGAAAGAAAACATTTAATTTTTATAGAAATGAACTTTAATAATATTAGTATCATTTTTCAATAAATAAATGAAAGAAAAAATAGAGCTTCTCTTTTAAGCTCATTTCACGGGTAAGCATGGTTTAATATTCATGGTCACAGAAAATGAGAAGGATTTATGTCTGCCACCTGGCATGATACCTATGCTCCCTGTAAAGTAATACCAACAGTTTCAGCAGGTAAACATCTCACTTCATTTATAATTGAAATATAGATACTATATTATAAATATACAACATAGAAAAGCATTTATAACCGAGTTGGAAAATGCTGCAGTCCCTTGGGTTGTTAGTGCTGAGGAATTGGGAATTTTGTTCTTGGTAAAATGTGTTGTTCATGGAGATTTTAAAGGGCTTTAGGATTTTTTATACAGTCTATGAAATGTAAATAAAATTTTTAAAATGCCTTTCTTTTTCCTTCTGTTTTCGCATGCTTTGTTTTATTTATAGTCTCTTTTTAAGAAAAATACAAACGCCACAGAACACATGTCAATATCTATAGAATTCCAGCTGCCATGATTGAAGACAGTTGTGATTTCCTGAAATCAGTTGCTGACCTCAGATTGACTGGGCATGGCAGCTGAGGACTGCGGCTGAGGGCTCACCACCTAGAATGCAGTGAGTCAGCGCTCTGGGTTTTCATTCCGAGCAAAGTTACTGACTCATAGAGTGACCTTAAACAATCCTCTTGTGACTCAGTTTCTCCAAGAAAAATAGCTCTCACATAATGGAAGAGGTTAGTATTATGAACCTCAGCTAATGTTAATAGGCATTTAAAATCTTAGAAGGCAAAGTATAGTTTTGAATTTTGGTTTCTTTCCTTCACAAACGAATAATTTAAGGTCACACGTTTATATTCATTTTTATTTTCTTCTTAAAGATTTTATACATATATATTATTTTTGTAAAATAAAAGGAATTGTTTATATGGGCTGTATCAGAAGTTATCTATAATGCCTCAATACTTGCAAGCTATAATTAGGTAATACCAAAAATACTGATATTTTCCTGTAATCATAGCACTTGGGAGGTCAAGGTGGGTGGATTGCTTGAGCTTATGGGTTCGAGACCATTCTGAGCAACAGCAAGACCTTGTCTCAAAAAAAAAAAAAAAAAAAATATATATATATATATATAGCCTATAGTCCCAGCTACTCAGGAGGCTGAGGCAAGAGGATTGCTTGAATCCAAGAATCTGAGGTTGCTGTGAGCTATAACAACACAGCAGTCCACCCAGTGTAGAGTGGCAGGGTGAGTGCCAGGGTGGCAAAGTGATACTCTATCTCAAAAGCAAACAAACATGCTGGGCATGGTGACTCACCCCTGTAATCTCAACACTCTGGGAGGCCAAGGCAGGTGGATTGCCTGAGCTCATGGATCAGGACCAGCCTGAGCAAGAGTGAGACTTCATCTCTAAAAATAGCTGGTTCGAACCCAGTCTGGGCCTGCTAAACAAAAAAATAGTTGGGCAATGTGGCAGGTATCTGTACTCCCAGCTACTCAGGAGGCTGAGACAAGAGAATTGATTGAGTCCAGGAGTTTGAGGTTGCTGTGAGCTGTGACACACCACACTCTACTGAAGGTGACAAAGTAAGACTCTGTCTCAAATGAACAAACAAAAGTATTGGTATTTTAGACCAGGTGCTTTGTCTCACGCCTGTAATCCTAGCACTCTGGGAGGCTTAGGCAGGTGGATTGCCTGATCTCACGGGTTCAGGACCAGCCTGAGCAAGAGCGAGACCCCATCTCTAAAAATAGCCAGGAGTTGTGGTGGGCACCTGTAGTCCCAGCTACTTGGAAGGCTGAGGCAAAAGAATCACTTGAACCCACAAGTTTGAGGTTGCTGTGAGATGTGATGCTATGGCACTCTACCAAGGGCAACAAAATGAGACTCTGTCTCAAATAAATAAATAAATTAATTAATTAATTAAACTGTTCATTTCAATGTGATAAGTGAATATTTGCTAAAGCTTATGAATACAATCTTTTTTTTTTTTTTTGAGACAGAGTCTCACTTTGTCACCCTTGGTAGAGTGCTTGTGGCATCACAGCTCACAGCAACCTACTGTTCTTGGGCTTAAGCGATTCTCTTGCCTCAGCCTCCTTAGTAGCTGGGACTACAGGCAGCCCTAAGGCCCAGCTATTTTTTTGTTGCAGTTTGTCTGGGGCCAGGTTTGACCCCACCACTCTCAGTGTCTGCCCTACCCACTGAGCCACAGGTGCTCCCATGAGTACATCTTTTTTAAAATGTAGTAAGTGACAGGAAGACGATTTTACCAAAGTTTCTCATCTCTGTCTTTATTCTTTTTAAGATATTTTTTTAATTTGATTTAAAATTAGAAAGCATTTCCAAGTTGTGAAACCAGTGACCCGTGCCTGCTGTTCCTTCATTCATTCATCACTCGTTCCTTCATCCCCCAAATGCCGTTCCCACTCTCTATGCAACAGGTGCTGCCGAGGTAGCAAAGAGCCGACCCACACAGCATCTTTCTGTACTGGAGCTCACCTGCCAGTTAGGAGAGAGAGGGTACGTGGAGAGGCAAATAAAATACTCAAGGTTGGTGTGTGCACAAAGAATCAAAGAAGAGGCTGTCGTAGAGAAAAGGGAAGAGGAATTTTTTAAAAGACGAAGGATCCTAACCCCAAGAGGTGACAATTCAGCCAGCCCAAAGGAGGAGAAGAAATGGCCTTTCATGAAGAGGAAACGGAATGAAACAAGATTCTGATATATGAAAACACAGTGATGTGTCCCAGACACGGAGGTGGCCAGCAGGGGTCACACGGGTTGAGAAGTTGCCAGGCCCCAGGTCATGCGAGGTCCCACAGGCCTAGGGAAGTTCCTGGGGTTTGGTTTGAAATGCGCTAAGACATTTTGTAAATGTTTACAATAGCTCCTTTCATTTATTAAAACATTTTTTATTTCTTCTTTTGAAGAACTTCAATTGTCATTCTCATTTCATAGCAAATCAGGCTGGGTAAGACCGCTCTTGATTTCAGTTTTTCCTTTATTTTCTCACTCACCCCTTGTTCCTCACCTTATGGTCACCCCCTCACACGTACTTGATTTACAGACTTGAGTGTGCAGTGCTTATGTTTTATGTCTCATATGATTTTGTATAAGTTGATCTGAGTTCTTATCTTCTCTCCAACACTGTGCTTTCAGCCCGTCTATGTTGTGATTTAGCTGTGGGGGTCACTGCCTCTGATCCTGCAGGTCATTCCATCTCCTGTAGCCACATTTCACATGTCTGTTCCTGTTGTTAATACTCCTAAGAGGACCTCAATTTCCTAATAACACACACAAAAATGCTGTATTGAATTCCTTCCTGCACTTACGGGCCTCAGTGAGAAATTATTTCAAAAGTACACCCAGGGTGGCATGGCTGAAGCTTAAGCCGTATAGACACTTCACTTACCTATGTGCTTTCAGGTTGCATTTTAGACCAGTCGTATTAATTGTCACTGTCATCACAACACTCAAAAAGGTTTTCTCTCCCTTTCTTTCCACCAACACTTTGTTTTATGAACTTTTACAATTTTGACCTCTAAACAATAGTATCCGATGTTTTAATTTTTATTTATCATTATTAGTGAGTTTGAGCATCTGCATATATTTTTGGTCATGTGGGCTTTCCCTTAAGAGGACCATTTGTACAGCATCTTTTCCCTTTTTTCGATCAGCTTTCTTCTCTGTCAGTGTTGATCTGAACAACAGATAGTGATCTCTTATTGCTATTTAAGCATATCAATTATCTAGTCTGTTTCTTGACTTTTTAGTTACTGGGGACAGAGAAACTTAATTTTAAGATAGCAACTCTATCAGGTTGTTTTTACTCTGGTATTCGAGCTTTTAGAGACTTTAGTAAGAAATATTTTCCCACTCCTAGAATAGAAAGATCCTCATAACTCTTTATAATTTATTTTATACATTTAAGCATATAAGCCATCCAGAGCATTTTTATCTAAGACATAAGACAGGGTGACAACTTTAGTTTCTGCCAATAACAGGACAGACTTTTCAATGTCATATGTTTTAAAAAGCTAATCTTTACATGTTGCTTTTTATTGAAATTATTTCATAAATTAAGTCGTACACATGTAAGCATGTAAGTCTTCTGAGCTCTGTTATGGTTCTCTAGTTTATTTTTCTGTTCTTGCCAAGACCATATTATATAATTTTTCTTTTAATTAATGTGACTCTGTATTATCACCTGATAGCTTAAAGTCGAACTTCTCTCTTGGCTTTTCTTTAATAGCGTGAAGAGGATATTTAAGTTCGTCAAACTTACTCATCTCACAGAGGGAGAAGAAAACAAAATAAGACAAGAAGACTCAGAAACAGTATTTAAATTGTCACATAAAAAAGTGGGATTCTAGTTGGATTAGCCATTGATTTCCTTACTGGACAAACCTTGAACTAATTCAAGTAAGCCTTATACTGTAAAAGTAGATACACACATAGGAAAGCATGACAATTAAGTTTGCAAACTCATCCTAGAAAAAGTGCTGCATACCTCATTGCTATGGTCACTTATGAAGGATTCCACTTGGGAAGCTGATGGCAGTGCTTAGTTCACCCTTCAAAGCAAGTTTGAAACTCTTTTTCTGGAACAGGCTGCAGATCTGTCATCATATAAAACCTGACAATGAAGTTTACAAACTCATCCCAGAAAAAGTGCTATTCATACCTCCTGGCTGACTAATACTGCAGGCACTGGATAGCCAAGGGGATCTAAACCACCTCTCTGTTTTCAGAGAAAATTTTATATACGGCAGAGTTTGCGTTACTATCTAGCTTAGCCCATTTTCTCCAGGGTCTTCCTTCATGAAAGATCAACCAGGTAGCAGTGGCTTTGACTTCAAAGTTGCTGGATGAGTCTCGGCACAAACTAAATTGGAGTGAGAGTGAGAGCTTTGTTTCTTGCCCCCGTTTCTCGACTTTTACATATTATTATATAGAGAGAGTTTTTTGGATATTTTTATCAGACTAAAGTCTTTAATAACCTTATCTCATCACAAGGGTATAATTTATTTGTTTTTGGTTTGTACGCTGTGAGAGATTCCCAGTACAAAGCTGGAAGATTCCTCTGGTGCTCTATGCATATTACAAATTCTTCACAGCTACTCTTTTCTTCCTTGTGTTTCTCCAGTGTTATTCCTCGGAGGATCTGGTGCCAGTGTCCCTGCGTGAGTTTAGTCCTGTTCTGGTTTCGCTCACCTGGTGTTGTATCCCTGTATTTGCTGATTGATGGTGGAGGGAAATGTGATAGTCACAAGAATCAAACTGATGTCTACTTGGTGTTATCACATTCCCAGGCAATACAGTCCTGTAATCTCCTACTTGTATTATTATTTAGCTTCTCCCCAGTATAAGAGGATGAAAATTCCGTGAGATTAAGAGCCACACTTAGATAAGACTCTTGGCTTTCTTGGTATCCCACAGCTACTCCCAAAGAATTAATTGTCGTTGATTGAATGACCTACTAAAAAGATCCTAAAATAGTAATAGCAGTTAAGAATGGTAGTATCTTTCCCTTTGACAGATTTAACTCTGTTAAACTATATCATCAAAGCAACTACTTGTTCTAGCTAATTCTATAGCAAGATATAAACTCTATCTTTAATCTGTTTAACAACAGAAAGTAATTAATATCTTTAACAACACAATCCTATTGCAATTAACCATCAATGCATAAACACGTTAATAAAAGAATATTTGTTTTGTTAGATTTATTCATGATGAACCCATTCTAGAGGCAAGAGCAGTATTTTTAGTGTTTCTAATTTACGGTCCTGTGCACACCCCCTCCCCCCATTCCTTTTGGGAAATTATACTATCTGTCCATTTCTCATACTTATCTCTCTATAAATTTTCACTATCTGAATCATTGCAAAAAATGTTTATACAATTCAATCTGTAATTTATTTTATTATTTTGGAATGAAATTCAGCTAGGCCTAGTGACCTAACTAATGTGAGCCAGGTACAACTTTCCTTTCTCCAAAGCACAGTGACATAGTGGCTATTCCATGTGGCTCCCTGAGATCAAATACACTAGCTGTGTGATCTTGAGAGAGGCATTTTGCTTTTCTGTGCCTCAGATTCCTTTCTGGAAAATTTAAAGACAAAACAAATATAAAACTATTACTATCTTGAAATGCTACTAGAACACATTTAGTGACTAATCAAGGTGAGAACTGGCCAGGGACACTCAGACAGACAATATCTGCCCCGGGGATCCCCTCGGCCTCGCCAAAGCCTTGGTGATCCTGCCTCGGAGATCAACATTTGCCCTGCCCTGTTATGTTTTCTTCTCTTTCCTTCCACAAGTGTAGATCCCTGGCAAAGAGTTTGAAACTCCACCAGTTCATCAGAAAATTCTCAGAAGTTCCCTATGGATGTTTCCCTTTATACATCTCATTTGATATAGTCTCTGGTTGAAGGGAGAGTTTGATTTCATACTCCTGCAATCTCATCGTAAGTTGGATTCACATTTTTAGTCTAAGTTTGTAGAATTATGCCATCTCCTTTATAAACTTTTACGTATATGCATTCTCAACTACTAAAGAAACTATATCAAATTTCCCATTTATAAATTAGTATAGGTAGGTAAATAATTCAGAAAAATTTTCCTAAAAGAGTACAGGGAAAGATTAAAGTAACCAACATCATGGTCTTAACATTAGAATTAAGCTACAGGTCTTATTTATAAATCTTTATTCTCATTTAACATAATGGGAACATAGTCTGCACTAATATTGCATATTGATATTAGCATTCACTATCAATTGCATGCTATTTGATTCAAAATGGCTAACATACTAAGTGTTTATGTGCCAGGGACTATTCTAAGCTCTTTTTTCCTCCTTAATACATCTATGGAGGGAACAACTATTATTTCCCCATTTTAGAGATGAGCAAAGTGATGCCCTGGGAACTTGAGAAGTTTGCCCAGGGTCACACAATGTGCAAAGGCAGAGCTAAGATTCAAACCCAGCCACATGACTCAAAGCCTATCTTAAGCCTAAAAACAATTTTTGGGTTTTTTTTTTAGTGGAAATTCCTGATATTTAACGTAGTCAGTGGCAATAGTCTAAAATCTAGGACTCCCTAAACATTTTTATATCCATATTATTTGTCATATCTAAAATTTTTCCTTTAGACACCAGTGGTTGCAGAGATGGATAAGACAGAGCCTATTTCTCAACAGTAACGTGCTAGGCAGGCAGTGAGCATAGCTGCCCTTAATATAAGAGTCAAATAAGAACTATCAGAGGGTAGAACAAATGGCATTTTGAACAAAAAGGGAAAACAATTCCACATGGAACTTCAGGAAGGGGAATAAAATCTAGAGAATTCTTAAATGAGGAAAGGAGCTCTCCAGAATAGCACAAACATGAAAAACAAAGACACGGATATACCAGGCAGGCTGAAAAATAGCAGAGAGACCAACCAAGACCTAGGGATTTACTTCCCTTAACTAAATTGCTCCTAAACGGGAACAATTGTTACCTTACAGGCTTATCAAGGATGCAAAAAGAGGCATAAACAAAATTAAATTTTTATAAACATCTAACGTACTTGCACACTAAATAAAATTATTTAACTTTTTACAAAGCTAAGGATCTCGTTATAGAGTATAAAATCATCACACCTCGCCTTTTTGTAAAAATTCTACTTAGTAAGTCTATATTTTTTCACCTTTGGATTTTTAAGTCAATGGAACCTGGTTTTCCACACTTTCTGTAGTCGTCTTCATAATTCCTGGTGCTGCTTCTACTTTTCATTCCTGGGAGTCTTTCCTTGTTTGTTTGTTTGTTTGTCACAGTTGATTGCAATTCTCCTGTTTCCTTTTCTAAGTCTATAAAGACTGCATACCGACAAAATATACAAAAAAAGAAATGTTCCCTAAATTATTTCAATTTTATTTTTCTGTAGTTTGATTTATAGGTAATGCGAAAGAAAGAATCAGAGAACATTTTAAAATAACTCCCAATTAGTAACAGATGAAAATGTATTAGCTAAGTTTAAGCATGGAATTCAGGCAGCTGATTATGTTGGAAATACAATTGCATGCTTCCATAGGTGGATACACCCTCCTCTTTCTAGACGGGACCCACCCAGTGCTTTCTGTATCCACATTTATCAGAGGACGTATTTCCATGTCCTTATGCAGTATTGACAGAAAATATTAAAGGGAGAAGAATCATTTGGCTGAAAGTCTGTAACGGTTTTCAACATTTAAAACCTTATGGTTTTAGAAATATTATCAATGTATCTTTGATTGGTGTTATTTTACTTTGTTTTTGCCTGTCTTTGCTCTTTTCATCAGTTTTAAAGGTAAAAGGTAATTCTGGTCCTGCAGAGTTGCCCCAAACAGGAAACACCTCACTCTCTCCACAGTATTGATCTTTAACTTTCAATTTTCATCTCCCTAACTTGCCTATGCATAGGCCCAAGGTCATCTTCAATGGAAAACTATAGAAATAATCTGATGCCACATAGGGAGGGTCAATGAGAATAAAATGTTTTAGCAAATTGCTATTGGGATTATACCTGTGTGTGATCCAGATTTGTTGAAGGAGGCTAGGCTTGATATTGGCTAATGGTAAGTACTGCAGAGTTTTCATACCTCAAGGTTATTGGGAGACAGAAAGAACTCCACAGAGAGGCAGGATCCACAGAAGCATTTGCAGTGGTTGGGAGTGCAGAAAGCCAGCTTCAATTCATTCAGAGAGTAAAGAAGCATAAAAACCAATGTGATTGTGGTAATCTCCTGCAAAATGTATGTCGTGTTCCTCTTTCTGCTTGATGTAGTAATTATATGTGCTATAGGGGGGCAAATTCAGACTTTATTGGGCCTTAAAGTTTATAATATTCAGAATACCCTCATAATATGTAAGAACAATGATTATTAAAAATTATTAATACAAAATTTCTAGGCCCTTTCCTGTGTATTGAAAGGAATGCACGCAAGAAAGAGGTTCTGATACTGACTTTTCGGTAGCTACGTGGAAAATTCACTCCTAATACCAAAGGTATCTGAGCTGCCTGAGGCAACTCTGTCCTTCTCTTCAGCTTATTAGATAAAATGAATAGTTCCCAGGTTAGATGGCAACATTTCTAAAGGAAGCTGGAGAAAAAAAGGAGAGATATAATGGTAATGAAAAGGAGCTTTTTATGGGATTTATGTACAGTCGTATGTGGGAATCAGCTCATAAGAGCCAGTTGTTAAATTTTCAGGAATTTTACAACTTGCCCACTGTTACATTGGTAGCATAAAATTTGCCATGGTGGGAATATTTACCAAGTGAAAATTGTTAAATGCTATGACTCCAGGCTTCTTTTTCCCAAGGAGCCAATTATTACTATCAGTACACCACTGGTTTGTGGGAAAGTAAATTCCATGAAATTAGTAAGTATAAATTACGACAGAATGTAGGGAAATAAAAGTGTACCATGAGTTTATTATACTGATAGGAATCTCCTTCCATGGGAGATTTTTTTTCAGAAACTTGAAGGAAGAAAGACAGGAATAGAAGCATATAAATTGGGAATTATTCCTCCTATCCTAGGCCCATCAACAATCTGGGTTATTGTCCATAGGAATGACCACACAGCCTTTGGATGCTTACCTCCTGTCACCAGTAACCTTCAATTCTTTTCCACATTTAGGACCACATTTTGGACTTTCTTATCATCTACAGGTTTCCTTTCTGAGATCTACATTTCAAACACCCAAGTAAACACACCTCATTTATTCACTCTTTCAATAAATATTTATTTCCTAAGTATTAGCATACTGGCAATATTTCATATGCCAAGCAGCATTATAGATGGTAAGTCTAATGTGATGAAAAAGAAATATACTATTATATTTAATGGAATACATATATTTATATTTCCATAAGGATAAAAGTAGACAAATAAGTGAACTAACAAGATAATTTCTGATAGTGGTAAGTTTTAGAAAACAAATGTGCAAGGATGCTGTGACAGATAATAATTGTGTTGGGATAAGGAGGTTTCTTTGCCTAGGTTGGTTTGGGCAATATCTCTCTAAGAGTTCATATTAGCTGGGATAGAAGGAATGAAAAGAATCACGCAAAGAGAAGAGATAAATGCTATCTAGGCAGAGCAGACAGCATGTGCAGAAGCCCTAAACTGGAAAATCTTGACTTATTTCAATAACAAAAAGGAAAATGTAAGTGTAGAGAAGTGAAGAAAGAATGAAAAGTAGAGAACGGAAAAGAAACTTCAAATGTCTGGTAATTTTTTAGATTTTCTTCTAAATACAATGAAAAGCTTTTTTAGGATGTTAAACTAGAGAACAACATGATCTATTTTTTATTTGTAAATGATTCCCCTGTCTGCTGTATGAAAGTTGCATTAAAGAGGGATAAGGATAGAATTATAGAACCACGAAGAAGAGCTTCCGAAGCGTTCAGGCAGATAGAAATGTGTCTGGAACAGGTGATAAAAATAGACAGAGTTAGGTGGGTAAATTCAAAAGAGATTTTAGGAGTATAATTAATAAGATTTGCTCTTGAATTGCGAATTGGCTAGAAAAAAAATTCAAAAATGCTCTTAAATTCTTCTTAAGCAGCTGTATAGATAGGGTTTTCTTATTTTAAGATGTGAAATAATAGAAGTAGGAGTGGAAGACTGGGCACCATTTTGGGTATGTTGGATTTGTGCTGCTTTTTTACAAATGAAGAAAAATGTAGATAGTTGAGTTGTTTATGTCTGTATGAGAATGAAATAGTTAATCAATATTGCGCAATTGCTATGTATCTAAAACTGAGCAAGGAAGGCCAAGGAAAGTAGGACTTTTAATTCGGAGTATATTAGGAGTGTGGGAGAATTTGAATGATTATCAAGTGGTAGAAATTACAGATTTACTAGATTTCTTCTGAAGGCAAACTCTACAATGACAGAACTTCACAGATTGGCATATTCTGGTTAAGTGTAGAAATTCCACATCTGTTGAAAAGATTTGCATCAGATGATTTTTTATCATATTGTCATCTGATCTTTGCCAAAGCAGACAAGAACATGCACTGGAAAGAATCCCTATTCTATAAATGGTGGTGGGGAAATTGGATATTCACACATTCAAGACTGAAACTGTTACTGAAATTTTTTCTTCAGTAGGTCCTCAGTTGCAGGGATTTGAAGAATGAACCCACGAACCACAGATCAGTGGTAAGACAGGATTTTATTAGACAGAAAGGAATACAGAAGGAGTAAAAAGCACCAGAGCTTCTGCAAAGGGGGGAAGACCCAAGTCAGATATATCCTTTGTCTAGGGATATATACTGTATGGATACACGTATATAATATGGAGAATTACATTTGGCCAGGAATTGGTAGGTGGAAAAACATCTTTTCAAAGTTAATGAGTACATTAAAACATTGATGAATGCAGTCCCTCCAACGAGGGCAAGGTTATTCAGTCCTTACAGTTTTTGTCTCAGGGAAGGGATTAGGATGTGTGCTTCCTACTCTAGGTGGAACCACCCAAAACATTTTAGGCTGTTTTATTCATGACATGCTAGAGACCAGGGTGTGTGACTTGGAAAGGGAAGCTTGTTTGTGCCTAGAGATGGGGTTCTGATTTCTGAGCTCACTTGGGCCTAGAGCATGGGAGTGGGTCCCTGTCCAGCCTTGAGGGGGAGAATCCTATATCAATGGGACCAACACCTCTCACCATTCACAAAAATCAGTTCATAATGGATAACTGCCTTAAACTTAAGACATAAAACTATAAGAATTCTAGAAGAAAATGTGGGGAAACTCATATAGATATTGGCCTCATTAAAAAATTTATGATTGCCCAAAGACAATCATGGCAACAACAAAAATTAACAAATAGGACTTGATTAAGTTAAAAGTCTTCCAGGAGCCAGGCTGCCAGCTCCATAGGTGCAGCAGCCACAGGACTGTGACAAGATGAAGCTCATCATCCTGGACCACTAATCTCAGGCCAGTGAGTGGGTGGCCAAATACATCAGGAACACCATCATCCAGTTTAACCTAGGGCCAGACAAGTACTTCACCCTGGGGCTCCCCACTGGGAGCACCCCACTTGGCTGCTATAAGAAGCTGACTGAGTACTATAAGAATGACGATCTGTCCCTTAAGTATATGAAGACCTTCAACATGGATGAGTATGTGGGCCTTCCTCAAGATCACCGAGAGAGTTACCACTCCTTCATGTGGAACAACTTCTTTAAGCACATTGACATCCACCCAGAAAACACCCACATTCTGGATGGGAATGCAGACAACTTACAGACTGAAAGTGATGCCTTTGAAGAGAAGATTAAGGCTACAGGTGAGATCAAATATTTGTTGTAGGAATTGGCCCTGATGGACACATAGCCTTCAATGAGCCAGGCTCTAGCCTGGTGCCCAGGACCCGTGTGAAGACACTGGCCATGGACACCATTCTGGCTAATGCAACGTTCTTCTATGGAGAGCTGTCCACCAAGGTGCCCACCATGGCCCTGACAGTGGGTGTGGGCACTGTCATGGAGGCTTGAGAGGTGATGATCCTCATCACAGGTGCTCACAAGGCATTTGCTCTGTACAAGGCCATCGAGGAGGGAGTGACCCATGTGTGGAATGTGTCAGCCTTCCAGCAGCATCCCCACACTGTGTTTGTGTGTGATGAGGATGCCACCTTGGAGCTGAAAGTGAAGACTGTCAAGTATTTCAAAGGCTTAATGCTTGTTCATAACAAGTTGGTGGCCCCCTTGTACAGTATCAAAGAGAAAGAAACTGAGAAGAGCCAATCTTCTAAGAAACTATACAGTGATTAGCCTATGCTGGGACCTAGAATCAAGTACCTCAGGGGGACAGGGAAGTCTTTCTGGAAATTGTCTTTAGGAGAACAGAATTATATTTCTTTAATCCAATGTGGTTGCTCCAGATAAGTGGATGAAACTCTTGTTCTTGGCTTTGAGAATAGGAACCTAGTCATGAAGTTTAGCTATAGGGTGAATGATTATTTGTATCGAAGCTATCTATGACAAACCCACAGATAACATTTTACTGAATGGAGTAAAACTGAAAGGTTTTCCACTTAAAACTGGAACCAGGCAAGGTTGTCCTCTATCTCTATCACCACTACCATTCAACATAGTGCTGGAAGTTCTAGCCAACACAATCAGGCAAGACAAAGAAATAAAGGGCATTCAAATGGGAGCAGAGGAGGTCAAAGTCTCCCTTTTTGCTGACAATATGATCTTACACTTAGAGAACTCCAAAGACACAACCACAAGACTCCTAGAAGTCATCAAAAAATACAGTAATGTCTCAGGATGTAAAATCAGTGTCCATAAGTCAGTAGCCTTTGTATATGCCAGTAACAGCTAAGATGAGAAGCTAATTAAGGACACAACTCCCTTCATCATAGCTTTGAAAAAAATGAAATACCTAGGAATATACCTAACAAAAGAGATAAAGGAGCTCTATAAAAAAAATTATGAAACTCTAAGAAAGGAAATAGCAGAGGATATTAACAAATGGAGGAACATACCATGCTTGTGGCTGGGAAGAATCAACATTGCTAAAATGTCTATACTTCCCAAAGCAATCTACAGATTCAATGCCATCCCTATTAAAATACCAACATTGTACTTTTGAGACTTGGAAAAAATGATTTCTGAGTTTTGTATGGAACCAGAAAAGACCCTGTATAGCTAAGGCATTTCTTAGTAATAAAAACAAAGCCAGGGGGCATCAACATACCGACTTTGGGCTATACTACAAGGCCATGGTCCTGAAAACAGCATGGTACTGGCACAAAAATAGAGACATAGATTTTTGGAATCAAATAGAAAACCAGGAAATGAAATTAACATCTTACAGCCACGTAATCTTCAATAAACCAAACACGAACATTCCCTGGGGGAAAGACTCCCTGTTCAATAAATGGTGCTGAAAGAATTGTGTATCTACATGTAAAAGACTGAAACTGGACCCACACCTTTCTCCACTCACAAAAATTGATTCAAGATGGATAATAGACCTAAAATTAAGGCATGAAATGATAAAAATCCTCAAAGAAAGTGTAGGAAAAATACTTAAACATGCCGGCTTGGGGAAAGACTTTATGAAGAAGACTTCCATGGCAATTGCAACAACAAAAATAAATAGGACTTAATTAAACTGAAAAGCTTATGTACAACTAAGGAGACAACAAAAAGCAAATAGACAACCTACACAATGGGAAAGGATATTTACATATTTTGAATCAGACAAAAGCTCGATAACTAGGATCTACAGAGAACTCAAATTAATCGACATGAAAAAAGCCAACAATCCCATATATCAATGGGCAAGAGACATGATGAACGAGATATGAGACATGTCATCTCTAAAGAAGACATGAATGGCTAGCAAGCATATGAAAAAATGCTCATTGTCCCTAATTATTACAGAAATGCAAATCAAAACCACCATGAGATATCATCTAACCCCAGTAAGAATGGCCCACATCACAAAATCTCAAAACTGCACATGCTGGCATGGATGTGGAGAGAAAGGAACACTTTTATACTGCTGGTGCGACTGCAAACTAATACAACCTTTTTTGGAAGGAAGTATGGAGAACCCTCAAAGAACTCAAGCTAGACCTCCCATTTGATCCTGTAATCTCATTACTGGGCATCTACCCAGAAGGAAAAAAATCCTATTATAATAAGGACATTTGCACTAGACTGTTTGTTGCAGCTCAATTTACAATTGCCAAAATGTGGAAACAGCCTAAATGCCCACCAACCCAGGAATGGATTAACAAGCTGTGGTATATGTATACCATGGAATACTATTCAGCCACTAAAAAAGATGGAGACTTTACATCCTTTGTATTAACCTGGCTAGAAGTGGAAGACATTATTCTTAGTAAAGTATCACAGGAATGGAGGATCATGAATTCTATGTGAGAATTCTTAATTTTCATATAAGGACAATTAATGACCTATAAGGAGGGAGGGGTGTGGGAGAAGGAATAGCAGAGAGAGGGAAGGAAGGAGGGTGTGGGGGTCACTGTGTGTGACACACCTTTTAGGGGCAAGACACAATTATAAGAGGAACTTTACCTAACAAATGCAATCAGTATAATCCTCAGTGAATCCCAAATAATAAAAAAAAAATTATTAAAAACAAAACAAAAAAATACATATAAATTCAGGAGTTGGGCTTTGGGAGGTTAGCCTGTGGCAAGGTTAAACTATGTCTGCTGCTTCTTGGAAGACAGCTCAGGTGACAAGCTTTGAAGGACTCAGGACTCAGAGCTTTGAAGCTTGGCAGGTAAGAACTAGTACCACCCTCTAGCATTGAGGGATAAGCCAGCTTCTCCCTAGAACTGCTCATATAAAAATATGTTTCAATCTTGGCCTTTACTTTCCACAGAGGCTTCCTTCCATACTAATCAAGCAACTAGATGTCAGTAATTGTGGAATATACTCATTATGTGGTTAATGTACCTCATCTATCAAGTGTATTCCCTGTAAATTTTGTTTACGTTATCCTTCCCCTCTTTAATTATAGTGAACCTCCAAATAAATTCTTTTTGTACAGCAATAAACCCTGTGATTTGTGAAATGAAAAAAAGTGTTAAAAGTCTTCTGTAAAGCCAAGGAAGCAATCAATAGAGCAAACAGATAACCTAACACATTTGCTATGCATCTGATAAAAGATTGATAACCAGAATTTATAAGGAACTCAAACAAATCAATAGGAAAAAAAAATCAAACAACCCCATAAAAAAGGTGGGCAAAAGACATTAACAGAAACTTTTCAGAAGAAGAAAGACTGATGGCCAATAAACATATGAAAAAGTACTCAACATTTCCAATGTGAGGGAAATACAAACCAAAATCACAATGAGATATCACGTAATTCCATGAGAATGGCTTTTATTAAAAAGTCAGAAAAAAAACCAAATGCTGGTGTGGATACAGAGAGAAAGGAACACGTACGCACTGCTCATAGGACTGCAAACTAGTACAACCCCTATGGAAAATAGTATGGAGATATCTCAAAGAATTCAAAGTAGACCTGTGTTTTTAATCTATCAATACCACTATTGAATATTTATTTAAAGGAAAAAAGTCATTTTGTCAAAAAGACGCATGTACTAGAATGTTTATTGCAGCCTAAGCAATTCACAGTCACAAAGATGTGGAATTAACCCTCGTACCCGGAATACATGGTGGGCTAATGAGATGTGGTCTTTGTACACTATGAAGTACTATCAGACTAGAAAAATGGTAACTAAAATCTTCTGTACAAGTAACAACTTGGATGAAAGTGGACACCATTCTTCTTAGTGAAATATCCCACGAATGAAAAAACAGACACCACATGTATTCACTATTAAATTGGAACTAATGGATCAACATTCACATACACAGATGAGAGTAAAACTCATGGAAACCAAGCAGGTGGGAGAGAAAGGAGGGGGCAGGTAAATTCATCCTGATTGGGTACAATGCATGCCTGCTGGGAGATGAACACACTTATAGCTTTGACCCAAATGGCACAAAAGCAAATCTTGCAACCAAAATGATTATACCCCTGTCATATCTTGAAATTTTGAAAAAAGAGAAAAAATATATACAAATGGCTAATAAGCACATGAAAAGATGCTCTGATCATCGGCCATCAGAGAAACACAAATCAGAACCACAAGAAGATAATAATTTACATTCACTAGGTTAGTTACAATTAAAAAACAGACAATAATAAATGTAGTGAGGATGCGAATAAACTAGAACCCTTTTACACTGCTGGCAGGAATGTTGCAGCCACTTTAGAAAACAGTTTGGTCGGCTCGGCACCTGTGGCTCAAGCGCCTGAGATGCCAGCCACATACACCTAAGGTGGTAGGTTCGAATCCAGCCTGGACCCGCCAAACAACAATAATGGCTGCAACCAAAAAAAAAATAGCTGGGCGTTGTGGCGGGC
>NW_003852397.1:16992883-17081486 GCF_000181295.1 Otolemur garnettii | reverse complement strand
TGTGAGCTGTGATGCTACAGCACTTGACTGAGGACCACAAAGTGAGATTCTGTCTCAAAAAAAAGGAGATTGATGGCTGCTTAGGGTGGGGGTGGAAGTAGCATTTTGGGGGCAGTGAAGAATGACTGCTAATCTGTATAAAACTTCTTTGTGGAGGGTGATAAAAATGTAGTACAATTACAGTGGTGGTTGCAAAACTCTGTGAATATGCTAAAAAACATAGAGTTATGATTTTAATGGAGTTAATTTCATCATATATGAATTTTGTTTCAATGAAACTTTTTATAAAAAATGGTTAATCACAAAGCAGTAAGTTTTTTCTCATAGACTCTTTTAAGCACACGCACATGGAACACAGTCCCCATATTAGTGGAGAGGTGACAGGAGACAGAAATCTCTTTGCAAATCTTTATCTCCAAAATTAAGTGCTTATTAGAGCAGGACTGTGAAGGAAAGGAACTAATGCTAACTCTTCACCAAATAGGTGCTAAGCATGGTGAGGTGACTTAATGTTTAATATCAGATCATTCTTACACCAACTCTATGAGGTGAGTTAGATTGTTCACGTCTTATAGATAAATAAACATGAAACAACTGACAAATAAATACAGAAAGCAGGTAGAAGCCAAAGAATTTCCTGCTGATAGCTTTATAGTAGAGACTAAATTGGTCGGGGGCCAATGGTGTTTCCCAGTACTTCCAACAAGGTCTCATCTCCAGGTAACCCATCCAAAGGGGAGCCTAAGTCTGCTAGCTGACTCTTAGCCAGACCTCTGTCCAGGGAAATTTTACTCTTTGAGCTCACGGGGCTCCAGAAGTGGGGACAAAGAGTGATGGTTTCCCGATCTGCCTCTAGAAAGTGGATTTACTACATGAAAGCAGGAAGGCTACAGAACACATCTGGGCCAACAAAATAAACTCTTATCAAAGGCTCCGTCTTCTCATAATCAGATAAAACAATTCCCATTTTACAGCAAACAGTGGGCAAGGCGGAAGGGCAGCTACAAGTGTCGCTGTCATGGCCATCACCTAGTGGAGACATGGGCGTGATTGTCTCTGCATATTGAGATCTGGGATTTCTGCCCTTTCTTACTTGGATATTGTTTGACTATATTATATTGAGCATCTACTTTTAGTAAAACGGTAACAAGCGTGTGTCTCTTGTATTTTGTTTTTCAAAACCTCCCATTTTCTTCCTTCAGCTTAGGATATGTGTTCTGCCCCTATCAGACCTGCTGCCAAACACCATTCAAAGCCTAAATGAACTATCACCTACTCTCCAGTTATCCCCTGTCCCAGCCCCAAATGATAATAACTGTATGAACCATATAATCTAATTACCTGTTTGTCTTTCTTTCATTAAGAGAGAATGTCGCTTCTTGGTAGACTCAGCTTTTTTCTTTCATCTTACATTCCCCAGAATGATAAGTTCCAGTATATAGTAACTATTCCCCATGTTTTTATTGAATGGAATTTAACATTATTTCTTATCTGGATGCCACTGGGTAGATGGGTAAGGAAACCACCACACCATGGACTCAGGGCTCTCATTCTAGTTCCACAAAGTTTTGGCCCCCGTTTCATGATCAGTATCACACACTCAGGTGGGTTTCTTTTCATTCTAATTTGCACCCTAAACATTTCTGAGAACTAGGAGACTGCTGTTGGCTCAGAGAACAGGACTAGACTCCCAATGAAACTTTGCCACTGCCTTTTCTTCCTAGTCTTTGTCTTTCAAACAAAGCTTTTAAGACAGAACTCTGTGCTCCTTGGAAGTACAGAGGCAATTGGCATTCCCTTCTGTGTTGGTGTATTTTTAATTAGAGCATTGCAGTATGGTTTTTTTTTTACACTAAAAAAAAAAAAAAAAATCACCCACATAGCTGAGAGTTAGAAAAACACCTTTTTAATGCAACAATAAAATTTTATTTGGCTACTAAAAAACAAAACAAAGCAAAGTTGTTATAAAGCAGTTGAAGGTTGTTTGCCTTTTCTGGTAAGAAAGCATGTGTCCAGGGCGGTGTGTCCACAGATTAGGAGCCCAGACTTTAGCTAATTCAAATTGTTCAGTAGGAAGTCTGGCTCCACTAACTTCTTGTTGGTGACTCTGAGTAAGTCATTTGATCTCTCTGAGCCTCAGTTTCCTCATTTGTAACATAAAGCATTATCGTGGGATTAAATATTAAGTATTTTAAAGAGTGACTGGAAATAGTAAACTAGATAAATAGTCATTAGAAAGTAGGCATTACCTAAGCAATAGCTATTATGAATATTCTTACCTAGAAAATGTGATTTGCCTAAAAAAGGTTTTAAAGAGTAAGTTCAAAAATCAGATTTCAATATATCCATGAGACCCATTTTGAATTGCTTAGTTTTTTTCTGCTTAAAATGAAAAATAAATTTAACACAATATAACAACTGAAAAACGTGTCTGTATGTGATGGTTCTTGTCTTTGCTCTTACTTGGAAATTTACCTTATCGTTGTCAATATCCTTACTTTGTTTTCAACCTATTTCCTGAAAATTTCCTGCTATTAGCTTCAGAACATAAGAACTACTTCAAAAGTCAATCTTAAGAATTACTGGGTAGTCACATCTTTGCGTTAATACAAGATAGTTAAGCCATTGAAAATTCAGTGAGGTAAGGAGTGTAGCCAATGCATCCTGGGAGATTATTTTCAACCACAGCCGAAAATAACACCCTACCTGAAGGATTATCTGTGCCCCTGGGATGTTCCAAAGCTCTCTCCTCTTATCTTCTGTGCCATCACCCCGTTGGGCCTTGCACAGCACAGACCATATATGGAAAAGGACTAAAAAGTGGTCTTTGTTTCTCAGCTCTCAATTATTCCTTTCAATCACTCCAATCAGATCTGTGTTGTCACTGTGCAACTAAACTGTTCTTGTCAAAGTCCCTGCCCCTCCGACCTTGCCGTATCCACCTGCCACAGCTCTATCCTCAGCTTGCTTGACCTGTCTGAAGCATCAGCAGTACTTGATCCTCCAGGCAGCACTTTTTATCTCTTTACTTTCCAGACACCAAATTCTTCCGGCTTTCCCTGTAGTGGGGTGGCTTTTCTTTCTCTGTCCTCTTCTGAGAGAATCTACCTTTTGCTGGTCCTCCAGGCCCTTGGTCTTCTTTCTCTTCTGACTTTACTTGGTCTTTTTTCTCTTCTGACTTTACTTTCTCTGTAAGCAATTTCATCTCCTGTAGTGAGATAATGAGATTAAGTGTCATGGATATGCCCATTATTCCCAAATCTATTTTATTTGTAGCTGTAATGGTTTTAAAACATGTCCACACATATTCTATGCACATTATGCATATTCTTATCAAAGGTGGAGTCTAATTCCCCCCTCTTTGAATATGGACCCAAGCTTAGAGAGTGACTCTCTTCAAACGAACAGAAAGAAGCACAAGTGAAGATGTAGGATTCCTGAGACCAGGGTAGAAAAGGCAATGCAGCCCCACCCTGGCTCTGTCTCTCTCTTGGGATGTGAGGTCTGGAACTCAACCCAGGAAACCAAGCAGCCACATGGACAGATCCAGCTCCAGCAGACAGCTGACAGCTACGACCGACACTAGACACATGAGATTTCAGATAAGCCCAGCCTCCAGCTTTTGAGTTGGCCTGCCAGATGCCACATAGAGCAGAAAAGAGTTTCCATCAAGTTACAGAATTGCAAACAAAATAAAGTCTGATGCTGCCTTGAGCTGCTAAACCCTATAGGGCCAGGGTAGGGTAGGGCGAGCATGGGGGGATGATGTTATGCAGCAAGAGATAATCAGAGTACCATCTAATCAGGGATATCTAACTTGATACCCATGGGTAGGCTTCACGCTGACTTTGTGAGAACTTTTTTTGCTAATCCTTGGCGTCAGATATCATGGAAAATGTGCACAGACTTTTTCTTATGCTCATCAATTTCTGTTAGTGTTTGTATATTGAATGTGTGGCCCAAGACAACTCTTATTCTTCCAACGTGTGGCAGAGAAACAAATGGTTGGACACCCCTGAAGCCTTCTCCATACTCCAGAATCTCCTCACTCACCATCCCCTTTTCTATCTATTATGTGAAATTCAACTTTATATGGCAAAAAAGAACTTATAATTTCCTCTCTGCAAACCTACTCCTTCCCCAATCTCCCTTATCTTTGTCAAAGTCACCACTACTCAGTTCATTGCTCAGGCAAAAATCTGGGAATCATCCTTGAATAAGGCCTTTTCCTCACACTGCACTTCTAAGCTACCAGCATCTAGCAGTAATTACTTGCAAAATATATCCCTAAGATGGTCATTTCTAACTATCTCCACTTCACCTCTCATAATTATCATCACCATCCTCTCTTGCAATGTCTGGACTAGTACAACTGCCTTCTAAAGTGCTTTCCAGATTTTCTCTGCTACGGTGTGCTCGCTGGACAAGTGTTCCCTGTCCACACGCTTGAATGGCTTCCCACAACACTTAACACTTCCTGTAAGTGCAGGCCTTACTGAGGCCAACAGGGTCACACGTGAATGGGTCCTCCCACTTGCTCACTTGGTTCATTTGATCTGTCACACTGATTTCTCCTTTTTTATCATTTTGCCATTTCAGGAGTAGGTGTTGCTCATTCCTGTCCCTGACTAGCTGGGTTTTGTCTGTCTATCTGGAGGAGTCTCCCCACACCTCCAACTCTTGCTCTACTAGGACACTCAGGTCTCTGCTCACACATCGCCTTCTCAGAGGAGCTTTCCTCTCTATGTCTACACATTAAGTCCTCCGTCAGCCCCTATTGTTCTCTATCCCCTTGTGATTTCTTTCTTCCTTAATGTACTTTGAACTATCTGAAATCATATTTATGTGTTTACTATTTACTCTCTCCCAGATGAGAGTTTAGGGTTCCTCATACAGGAACTGACCTTGTTCTTTCTGTTACGATAGTGCTCAGTGCCAGAGGAATTCCCACTGCATCTGTCATCATCCTATACATATCTGATAAATAAACTTTATAATAAAGTAATTCTGCAATCAATGAATACATGAGGCCTAGTTTGAGTTTAAAAATTTGCCAAGAATTTTATTCATGCTATCTCTGTCAAGAGCTTGTCCTCTCTATGTGGAGGCTTTCCTTGATGAATCTGTTTGCCTCTGGACTATGAACTATTTTGAGATAATTTATAACTGTAATGTTACATGAAGTCCCTGAATATAACAACAACTGGAACATTAGAATATGTAATACAATAGCAAAATAAATGTCACAATACAACCTTTGTGGAAGGAAGTATGGAGAACCCTCAAAGAACTCAAACTAGACCTCCAAATTGATCCTGCAATCCCATTAATAGGAATCTACCCAGTGGGAAAAAAAATAATTTTACCATAAGGACATTTGTACTAGACTATTTATTGCAATTCAATTTGCAATTGTCAAAATGTGAAAACAACCTAAATACCCACTAATGCAGGAATGGATCAACAAGCTGCGGTATGTGTTTACCATGGAATACTATTCAGCCACTAAAACAGAGGAGACTTTACATCTTTTGTATTAACCTAGATGAAAGTGGAACACATTATTCTTAGTAAAGAATAACAGGAATGGAGAAGCAAGAATCCTATATACTCAATCCTGATATAAGGACAATTAATGACCTAGTACATGGTCAGGGAGTGGGGAGGACACTAGGTGTGGCACACCTTTTGGGGGTAGGACACAATTATAAGAGGGACTTTATCTAATGAATGGTATCAATGTAAACTGGTTCTCTGTACCTTCAGTGAATCCCCAATAGTAAAACAAACAAACAAAAACTAAATGTCACTTTAGCCTGGGGACTATTTATATATTTATATGTAATTTTTTCTTGCTGTATCACACATATTGTTTTCTAGTTATTTACTTATTGTATGTTCGTTTGTTTTCTGGTTTAGATGTTGTCAAGAACTGGGAAGTTCTGAAATTTTATAAGCCACAAGTTAGCCTGCCATAGTTTCAGAAGTGCCAACAGAAGACAAGAGACCTGGGTAAGACGAAAGACTGTCAATTGCTCACAGCAAAGCAGTAGCCAAAATAGCAGCATTTTCTTGCACTGATTCCCTGAGTCCTAATTCTCTGAGGCCAATACAACAAAGGCAGTGATTCCTGAACAAGCAGTGGATTGTATTACAGCAGAGAAATCCTGAGTTTAGGAAACCCCAATCCTCTATAATGGACTACAAGCAAATACGCTCAAACTAGTCTCAGAGATGTTATCCTTATTAAACTGCACCCAAAACAAAACAAATAAAAAAAAGAAAACTACTCTTTTAACACCTTCGAAAGGATAGTCAAGAAAAAAAGCTGTCAGTTTCTCTGCTCATAAAAACATGCAGAAATGCAGAGACTGTGAAGAATTGTCTCCTATTATGGGCTGAAAGTGTCTCCCCAAATTGGTCTTGAAGCCCTAACCGGCAATGTGGACATGTTTGGAAAATGAGGTCTTTAGGAGGAAATTAGGTTTTGATGAGGTCATGAGGGTGGGGCCCTCACGATGGGATTAGTGTTTGTTTTCAAGATAGAAGAGCACTTGATCACTCTCTTCCAGGCATAAAGAAGAGGTCATGTGAACACACACAAGCCAAGAAAAGAGGCCTCAGAATGAAACCTCCCTTACTGTGACCTGGATCTTGGACTTTTCATCCCCTAGAACTGAGAAATACATTTCTGTTGTTTAAACTCCCTGCTCTATGGTACCTTGCCATAGATAGAAGCCCAATCTGATTAAAACATTTCCCCATAGACTTTTCCTTTGCATTTGTTTTTAATGAAAGGTTTTCTTAACACAGTTGGCTAATAAAAGTATTCTGGCAGAGAACTATTAGAACCAAAATACCATTATTGCATAAATATTAAAATATTACATCAAATGAAGTGGAGTCTCAGACTTCAATGATTATTGACTACTTAGTATTTTGTTCAGTCCTTTTTAAACAAATAAGTTTTCATAATTTACCAAGAAATCTAGAAATAGTCTAGATCTGACACAGTGACATATTGATGCATCAGAGATCCACATTCTTGTTATTTTTCTGTTCTGCCCACCTCAGTGTGTGGGTTAGATATGGTTCAGAGCAATGAGCCAGCCATAGAGTTTGGTGTTGGGAAACACATCTGTCTCACTAGTTAAAATGTTCGCACCACTGTTTAGTACCAATGTCAATGTCACCAATCCATCTTATCTCCCTGAGCCTCCAGGTGTTGAACTGTAAAATAGGAATAATGATAATACTCAAGAATACATAAGAAGCACAAATGCAAATGTTGACAAACAGCGAATTTGAATGGAGCAGAATTGATATTGTTCCCACTGCATATTATCATCTAAATTACAAAGAAACACAAAACTTTAAGATATTTCAAGTTAATGATTATCCTGTGGCCAAGGAGAAACAATCAATCAACTGAGCCTGTAGTTATTCCTTGCATATCCCCACCTTCCAGGTCTGTGTACTGAAGACACATCAAAGTATTTGCTACTCCAGAGGAAATCATTAAGTTTCAACTTCTGAAACCTTACACACGCTGTTCCTTCTGTCAATAAGGACCCGACCTTTCAATCTACATTAGGCCTTCATTCTTGAAAGTTGGGTTAAGTATTATCCCCAGATTCTCTTTCCCAGACTTCTTGGGCCAACTGGATTCTCCTATTGTGCCCCATTTGGTGGTCATTAGGTCATTTTGACTTGCAGGTAAATCTATGTAAATCTACCCTTGAGTAGTGAATCCTTCTATGATTAAGGATCCCTTGTGATTTAACTTACAATTCTCAATATCTAGAATTTCCTGGTACAAAACTTGTGTTCATATTATATTTGCTGAAAGAAAGAAATGTAGGGAGAGAGACAGAGAAAGAAAAGAGAGAGAAGGGGAATGGGAGCAGGGATATTAGGGAAGGAAGGAGGAAAGTTGAAATATTTGTCTAAATGTATTTATCAGGCAGCGCCTGTGGCGCAAAAGGGTAGGGCGCCATCCCCATATGCTGGTGGCGGTGGGTTCAAACCCAGCCCCAGCCAAAAAAACTGAAAAAACAATAACAAAAACAAATAAATGTATTTATCATGCAACTGGATTTGGAGTTAAGTGTAAGTGCTGACTTCCAGCTCAATTTCCTATTAGTTGTAAACCCTGAGCATGTTACTTACTTTTGCTGTGCTCCACATTCCTCATCTATAACATAAACACAATAATGGCAGATACTTCATAGGGTTTTTGTGAGGATTCAATGAATCAACCCATCCACACAACTTAGAATTTTGCCTCTTCTGTAATGAACACTCAATAAGCACTAGCATTTGATGTTCGTGTAGAGGCATCTCCCTTTGATACCACTACCAAATAATATGTGATAACTTCTTATGGCATCAGAGATGAATAATTTGTCACTGGACATCTTTGACGTATTTTCTGTTAATAGTTTTGATCAAGTGATAAACCAATTCTCATTAACTCATTACAAGCAGGTTGTAAAGAATATGACCATACAGTTTGGGGAAGTTACCCCTTGCTTATAATTTAATTGTGCTCATTGTTGTAGAGGATCCTTCAAGTTCATTTTCATCTTGGATGTGTGTTATAATACTCTTCTTGGAAAATATACCCTGCTGGGATGGTGGGAAAACTAAAACTCCTCATCCACTAGGGAACTTTGATGGAGATCACTGTAATTTTAAAACTAAGGCACAACTCTTGCTCACATATTTTGTTAGACCCAATTCCTCTGATAAGAAACAAATAAGATCTAATGAAATGTCCAAGGTTTTACTAAATCTACAAGAATAGAGTTTGGTGTTGTCTAATATGCCCTCTTTGTTTTACAGATGCAAAAGCTTTGCACAGAGGCAGAAGTCTAAGACCACTTAGCCACGTACCAAGGCCAATTCTGGGACACGCATCTCCCTATTCTCAGGTACTTTCAGGTTCACAGGCATCAAGTAAAAATGTTTAGTTGCTCATGTCACTTTATTTGGGCGGGGAGGGCAGTAGTGTCTTATTCTGCTGCCCAGGCTAGAGCACTATGGTGTCAGCCTATCTTACAGTAACCTCAAACTCCTGGGTTCCAGAGATCCTCCTGTCTCAGCCTCTCAATTAGCTGAAAACCTGCCACAATACCTGGCTAATTTTTCTACTTTTGGTACAGACAGAGTCTTACTCTTGCTCAGGCTAGTCTCAAATTCCTGACTCCAAGCAATATACCTTCACCAACCTCCCAGAATGCAAGAATTACAGACATGAGCCATCATGCTTAGCCTGATGCCACATCTTATGTTACTACTTTATTATTAAGCATTTTCTCTTTTTGCTTCAGGTGAAATGTGTGTATGCTAACTAAAAAGTTTATTATTCTGATTCTTATCTAATTTTTTCTAGGCATAAACAATTGAAAAAATACAAGTGTCATTTAACTGGATCGTTTTACATCATAGACGAATGCTTTACGTTAAGCAACAGGGCTGCTCTCACTCCTGCTGCCTTTATTCCATACCAGGACTCTGTGTCATTTTATTTAAAATAGCCAACAATGTTCCTCTTCCCATTGGTCTGGCACTGACCTGTGATGTTGCCATAAGTCTGTCATCCCCTGATGGAAATCCCAGGCTGTGCACATTCCACATGGGAGCCCTGCGTGGAAGGTAAAACGTGCTTCATGACACTGTGACATTGTCTAGAGAAGGATGTCAATTCTTTACGAACATTCCCACGGAGAAACCTGACCTCTGTTCATCACAAACAGGAACCTTTTTCTTTTCTTTTTTTCTTTTTTTACCGGAAAGTAGAGTGAGAGAGGAAACATCATTGACTTCTGGGAGAAGTGGTGTTGGAAAGCCAGTCTGTGAGCGCTTGGAACAATTATGGGAAGCCCCACAAAGCACACAGAGCATGTCCTTTTTACTCAGAATAATGGAAAGCACTTCCATTCCTCTGCGGAAACAGCAGTTCAAAGACAGGACACAGAGTCCCTAAGATCTGGCAGCTTTTAAATAGTGTTGCTTCCCCACCCCACCCCCACCCCAACTGGTAAACGGCAAGAGGACTCTCTGTGTGGGTGAAATGTGCAATATGGGTCTCGTTTATATCACACTGCGCTGGTTACCTTTGGAACTTTCACAGTCCGGCCTGTCTGGTCCGCTTTACATATTCAGTGAATATGTACCAAACCCTTTCTCTGCATTGAACTAAGCAGTACAGTTACAAAAACAAGTTAAGACGCTTTCTCGGCCCTTCAGAAATGTATAATCTAGACAAACAGGTGAATTGAAAAGCACACCATTCTGGAGAGCAGCTGGGGAATACGTAATCAAATTTCTATGAGTGAGCAACTTGCCTCCTGGAATCTCATCTCTGCTAGAGAAATTCTCACTAAGCTCTTCAGGACCTGGATACAAAGGTCTTCAGCTCAGCCCTTTCTGAATCAGCAGAGCTAGAGTCCGTTAGTATAGGTTCCATTGTGGAAGCACATTGTGAGATGCTTTGCAACATTTAGAATCTAATAACTAGATATAACAAAATAACACGAATGTGTCTTTTTTTTTAATTTTTTTATTGTTGGGGATTCATTGAGGGTACAAGAAACCAGGCCACACTGATTGCATTTGTTAGGTAAAGTCCCTCTTATAATTGTGTCTTGTCCCAAAAAGATGTGTCACACACCCAGACCCCCTCCCCCCTCCCTCCTTCCCTCTCTTTGCCCTTCCCTTCTCCCACCTTTCTCCCACCTGCCCTCTCTCTGCTCTTCCTTTCCCCACCCCCTCCCTCCTTTCCTCTCTCCCCTCTCCCTTTCCCCTACCCTCCACCATGTACTTGGTCATTAATTGTTCTTATATCAAAGTTGAGTACAATAGGATTCTTGCTTCTCCGTTCTTGTGATGCTTTACTAAGAATAATGTGTTCCACCTCCATCCAGGTTAATACATACAAAGGATGTAAAGTCTCCATCTTTTTAATGGCAGATAGTATTCCATGGTATACATACACCACAGCTTGTTAATCCATAACTGGGTTGGTGGGCACTTAGGTTGTTTCCTCATTTTGGCAATTGTAAATTGAGCTGCAATAAACAGTTAGTGCAAGTGTCCTTACGGTAAAAGGATTTTTTTTTTCCTCCTACGTAGATACCCAGTAATGGGATTGAAGGATCAAATGGGAGGTCTATTTTGAGTTCTTTGAGGGTGTGGATGTGTCATAAAAACACAGAGAACTGAGTAAATTAAAAAAGAACAAACAGGGCTCAGCGCTCATAGCACAGTGGTTATGGCTCCAGCCTCAGTCACTGAAAGTGGTGGGTTTGAACCCGGCCCAGGCCAGCTAAACAACAATGACAGCTGCAACAAAAAATAGTCAGCATTGTGGCAGGCACCTGTAGTCCCAGCTACTTGGGAAGCTGAGGCAATAGAATTGCTGAAGCCCAAAAGTTAGTTTGAGGTTGCTGTGAGCTGTGACGCCAGGGCACTCTACCCAGGGCGACATAGTGAAATACATGCACTTAAAGCAACGATGCCCATTTATCATACAAACAAAAGGAGACATGGGAACAACACATTAAAATGGTAGTCTATAGTGAAGGAGGCATAGCAGAGACTGTTAACCAAGATAATTATATAAATGAATAAATGAGAGAAGGGTCTTTGTAGACCACTGATGATTATGTGACACAAACTTGGTGTGAATCACTCAACCCTCATCCAAATTCCTGAAATGGATAAGAAAAAAAGCAAATATGGTAGAAATCAGTAGAATGAGCTTAGAATGCAATGTCATTGCACTGAGGGTTAATACCATCAGCCATGGGGATCCAGAAAAACATCTCAGAGGAAGTAACATTCAGACCAAGCCCTGGACACCCAGTCTCACAGATGTAGCCATTTCTCCCATCACACACTCGCTCATCTTTGCTCTTGAATATAAATTCAACTTTATCCTTAGTAGATTAATCCCTACTAATTAAGAAGAACTTTTCTACAATAATATTGGTAGTAACTCATTTTATTCATTTCAAAGTAAGTGGGATGTGTACTATTGCAAATTAGAGAATGGCAGGTCCAAGAGTGGCTTTTCATCTGGAGTGACAGTGTTGTGATCACAGCACCAGGCCCAGATCCCAAGCTCCTTGATTGGCTGCCTCCTTCTCACTCAGGGGCACAGAGATCTAAATCCATGCTGATCATCCCATTATGATTTTGTGCCCTACAGTCAGTATGTAGGCATTTGCAGTGGTTGGTATTTGCTGGTTTATTTGCTTATAAGACACAAACTTGTGTTTCCCTTCCACAGTCAGGTCCCGGCTCACTCTTACATGGTCTAACCAATGGGACCCACCACTTAATTCCTTGGCCTCTCTGTGATAGTTTTGCTACCTAGTTATGTCCAGTGTCCTTAGGAAGCAGGGCCCTGCCATGTGCTCAGCCACACAGCTAAGCCCACTACCTGATGCCATCTGTGTCTCATGGAGAGACCCACTGATTCTGACTTGTTGGACTTCTCCCTTGCCCTCAACATTGATCAGTGGACACTTACTTTCAACTTAGTATGCTTGTGCCTACTGTTGTCTGCCAGTGTGGCCCTTCTCCTATATTATGATGTCAGGATGCCCCCAAGTATATTCAATGCAGGCTGATGGGAGAGGCAGTGTAAGTGATGATACTAAGGGCCCTGAAACCCGGCTCACTAGGTTCAAATTCAGATATTCTGCTAACTCAAAGCAGAAGCATAAATTCAAGTGAGGGGAAAGGGAGAGAAAGAAAAGAAGGGAAGGGAGGAGGAAGATTGGTAAGCTCTTACCTTAACTTTAGTGCCTGTGAAATGAGAAGAATTATATCTTATATCTTACCACTCAAGGGTTTTATAAAGCACTGATACTTTATAGCAATATCTGGCATGAAACAAGTACTCTGGGGATGTTATCCATGCTGTTGTTATCTACATATCTATAGATTTTTATCTTCTCTGGCATGTCTGTCTCATATTTGATACCTTCAGTTTTGGGCCTGGTAAACACCAGAAAAAAAATTGATGACATCTCTCTTAAAAAAAAAAAAAAAAGAGAAAAGAAAAGAATTACTTTTAGGGGAATGAAATGTAGTATAGTGGGAACAGCCCAGCATCTGATTACAGATGACCTAGGTCAAAGTCACAGATGTCCCTTCCTCACTGTGTGCTGTTGGGGAAGTTTATCTGGCTTGGTCGTTTCCCTGTTTATGGAATGGAAATAATAATGACCTCTCTCTCCCAGGATAGTCGTGCAGATTCAGCAAGATAAAGGTTGTGAAAGCCTGTTTGTAAATGGAAGCTTGCTAATATTTATTACTGTTGTCATTGTTATCTATCACTTGTGTTATGCCTCTAGAAACTATGTCATAATTCTTCCTGTGGAGTGAATGAGTGATAACCCCAGTTCAATCGTCTAGGAACAAAGTTGATCTATTGTGACGGTTGAATCTCATATTTTTAATTAACTGCCCCATTTCATTGCAAATCTAGAGAAAAAAATCAGTGTGTGAAGCTAAGTTTATCTCTAATACATTATCTTTTATTTTATTTTATCTTTTTTTTTTTTGAAACAGAGTCTCACTTTGTTGCCTGTGGTACAGTGCTGTGGTGTCATAGCTCACACCAACCTCAAACTCTTGGGCTCAAGCAAATTTCTTGTCTCAGCCTCCCAAGTAGCTGAGACTACAGGCACCCATCACACCACCTGGCTATTTTTAGAGATAAGGTCTCACTCTGGCTCAGGCTGGTCTTGAACTCGTGAGCTCAGGCAATCCACCAGCCTTGGCCTCCCAGAATGCTAGGATTACAGGCATGAACCACCACATCCGGCCCATATATTATTTTTTAAATATAAAAATCAAGAACCACATATTCCCCTATGCATACAAATTTAATTTTTCCCTTCTATTCTCACAACTTACTCTTCATCAGTTAGTAGAACCAAGAGCAATTGGACAAATAAGACTTTCTTATAATATACTTTGGCTATATCATTTAACAGTAATAATAATCCTGGAGATCAGGAGACAGTGTTATACCTTTCTGACTTTTTAATAGATTAGAACTGGAGCAGTTGAAAAATTCTGTCAGAATCATCTGCTAACTAGCGTTGAATTAAGGGTTAGAATCAAGTGGTTGGATTTTTACCCCATACGGAAAAGAACCTCAAGTTGTTTTTTCATAAATAACCAAGAAGAATTCATAGTTACTCTGTCAGATCTTTGCAGAGCCATACAGAGAAAATAGTGAGTGAATATGTTTGCATTCTTTTAAGGTGGCAGTGGGAGGAAGCATTTCAGATATATATGTGACCAGATGCAGTCTTCATCCACATGCAATGGAACACATTGCAATGAATTTAAGCATTACCCCAGGTTTACCAAAGTATATTCTCTGGTTAGATCTATGCCTGGAATCAATTCCTTTGTCCTCCCATGCCCTGAACCATTTTTCTCAGAGGAACCGATGAAACTGAACCAATATAGGGTAACAGAAATGAAAATCATGGCAGCTAATATGAATTATCCATGGATGTGAGCCATCGACACATGAGTGGATTATCAAACTGTGGTATATGTATACCATAGAATACTATTCAGCCATAAAAAACCAAAACTTTACGTCTTTTATATTTGCTTGGATGGAGTTGAAGAACATCCTTCTTAGTAAAGTATTACAAAAATGGAAAAGCAAGTATCCAATGTACTCAATACTAATATGAGACCAATAGATAAACAGCTACACACCCACACAAGATACAAAATTAAATTCAAGAGAGCAGAAGGAAAGGAGGAAAAGGGGGGGAGGAAGGAGGGAGATTGGTAAGCTCTTACCTCATAGGCGCAATGGAAGGGTACACAGCTCCCCCGACCCCCAGGTAAAGAGCTCAACTACAACTTGAACTTTAACAAATGCAAACAATGTAACAAAAGATTAATGGAACAACATATTAATCTGAAATGAAAAATTAATAAAATAAATAAATTAAATGTAGATTAAAAAAAAAGAGAATCATGGTAGCTAACATGAATCATCCACAGATATGAGCCATAAGCAGTAGATCCATTCATATTTTTAATGCTCTTTTATTATCAGTTCGAAGTATTTCCTCAGATGCTCCAGTAAGGTCTAATGAGAGAGAGGCTTTCCACCAGGAAGGCTGTTTAGGATACTCACAAAAAGCATTTGGGATAAAATGAGACTAGGTGGAAATCCTAAATGACCCCTGGCAACTTTTAAGAGGCCATGATAGCTGAAGGAAAAGAGAATGGCAATCATTATGTCCCTTTCCATTTCCCAATACAACCTATTGACGATGTACTCTCTCCATCTTCCTCTTCAAAGTCTAGGTGGATTATTTCCCCCAGAGAAAGGGGAGACACTGTTTTGCTTTACTATTTTATTTACAAATAGATTATTTTATAATGTTACTAAATTGTCTTTTAAAAAACCCAAGTGTGTTTATGCACATGGTATACTTTAATTTCCAACTACTAAACAATACCTTTAAGTTTTGTGCCTGCTCTCACCCTTTTTTTAAAGAAACAAAGTAAAAATTGTACATGTACATAAACATTCTTTTGTCAGAACCTATGGTGTATCGAGTTATTGAAGACCCATAACTGCATTACAGATTCAATTACAAGATCATATTTATTTTTCCAATTTCCTGAAAATAGTATTCATCCAAAATACTCCTGTTTTGAGTTTTGTCTAATCATTACATCTTCCCCCTTTTCATGCATGGAGTTTTCAAATAACTAAAGCATTAAAGGCTAATTAGCTCTTTACCTGAATATTAATATATAGAAATAATGGCACATGGTAGTTTCTCACATTTTTGAACAAACAAAAGAAATTAGTAAAGACTCTGGAGCCAGACCAACCAGATTCAAAGTAGGCTCTACCATTTATTAGCTATGTGATGTCAGGCTAGCTTCTGAAACTTGGGGATATTATAATAATATCTACCTTATAGGATTATTATGCAGAACAAATGAGTCAATGTTTGTTAATCATTTAGAACAATTTTTAACACATTAGATAAACTTCTTTGTGTATATATACACGTATAAATTATGTGTGCATAAGACTATATAGAACTCATAAATATTCATATACATGTACACATATATAGGAATAAAGACATGACATCAAATTTCTCAAAACCACTCCCTGAAGTTCAAACATTCATTAAAACTATAAATTTTTTAATACTTAATCCTCTTTGGAAATTTCAAATTTTAAAAGCAAATTAAATAAACATCCGAAAATTCCTAACTTTTGGTTTGTGTTTATAGTTAAATACTGAAATTTAAATTTAATTCTTTACTACTAAAATGTAGAAGGAAGATCATATGTTACCATTAAGAATAGTTAGATTGGACAAAACCTGTATCCAAGAAGACAAGCTTTCACGAATCTTAAACAAATAATGATGTAACCACTGTCAACATGGTTTAATTACAGAACACCTGAATGGGATCCTGCATATTTCATGTCCTTTCATGGCACCTGTTAGCCCAGTGTGAAAGCCAATTTCAAGTTGTCCTCACCTTCTAAATACCCCCAGTCAGTTGGCAGTACTTTTTCTTGCACCTAGAATGTTTGAATCAGTCTCTTTTCTCTCAGTTAGACATTGACCTAGTTCAGATCCTGATCATTTCTCAGGTGAATTACTCCAATAACATCTCTCATGAACTACTCCAATAACATCTTCCCTCAATCTATGTTCCATATTGTCACAACCTATCTTTCTGACACACTGATCTAATCATATGACTCTATCACTTTAAAATTTTTTGTGTCTCCCTCTTGTTTCTAAAGCATAAAGTTTAAAACATTTAGCCTGGTGAACAAAGCCTACCAAAAACTAGCTCTAACTTACCTTTTCTTTTTCTTTTCTTTTCTTCTTCTTTTTTTTTTTTTTTTAATTGAGACAGAGTCTCACTATGTCGCCCTTGGTAGAGTGCCATAGCATCATAGCTCACAGCAACTTCAAACTCTTGGGCTTAAGCACTTCTCTTGCTTCAGCCTCCCAAGCAGCTGGGATTACAGGCACCTGTCACAACACCTGGCTATTTTTTTGTTGCAGTTGTTGTTGTTTAGCAGGCCTGGTCCAGATTTGAACCCACCAGCCTCGGTGTAAGTGGCTGGCACCCTATCCACTAAGCTAGGGGCACCGAGCCTCTAACTTACATTTTCCTTGCTATTGTAGGCCATAGGCCATTTTCTTCCCTTTATGCTCCTTTCCAATTTGTCACTAGATAAAACTAGTGACCATCCTTGAACAAGCTATGCAGCTTTTAATGTTAATTCCTCCCCATCTTTCACTCATGTTGTTTCCTTTGCTTCTGATGCCTTGTTACTCTCATGCCTAAAATAAAAATACTCCATCACTTTATCAATTTAATAAGTATGTATGGTATTAACTATAGATAAGCCAATATGTTTATCTATAACATGGGTTAATAACAGGATGTTATTGACTATAGATAAATATGTTTCAAGTGCTTACCTAACCAGGCTGACACTAAGTGAAGATTTCTCCTTTGTTGCAACCTTTTAAAAAATTTAAAACCCTTTCATAAATGTGTTAATAAATACAATAAAAGGAAAGAAGTGAGGAAAGAAGAAAAAGAAGAACTATATTGAAAAGTTGAGAAAATTAGAACAAGGAGATCAATTTGAATTCTATTTTCAATATTCATTTTTAAGAGGACTGGAGTTTTATTAGGATAAAGGGATGAAACTTGCATTCAGAAGGGAAGGCCTAAGTACATGAGGCTTCCACATTTTGCAGAATGCAATCATTAATTAATTGGGATATCAGGGAAACTGATCATTACTGTATCTGGGCTAGGCAGCTATCTTTTTTCTGAAGAGGATACAAGTATAGAAGAAAGAATGCATAACCTTTTAATTTGTCTTGAAATGAAAGATAGAAAATAAATTATAAGGAGTTATAAATGTTTCCGATAAGATTCAGCAAAGTTTCCATTAGCGTTTCCAATTAAGATAGGATTCATAAAAAAAAAAAAAATTGCCAAACCACAATGACATTTTAGATGTAGAAATTTAAAAAAAAATTATTCTATGATTAGACACAAAAAATTAAAATGATAATCTGATACAGTATTGTTGACTATTACTGTTCATAACCCCTCAACCAAAGATAACCAAGTTCAGAGAAACAAAGCTAAGTTCAAGAGTGTTTCTGTATATTCTTTTCTTATTTTCAAAGTGTTACACTAATTACATTGAAGAATACTAATGAAGACAAGGTCTTTTACCCCAAGGAACACCAGAGTAACACACAGACAACAGATAAACAACTTAAGCAAAGCCAAAATAACAGACATCCCCCAAGGGCCAAGGAATTCAGAGATGGAAGCTGATCTCACAGCAGGGAGGTTGGTCTGGGAAGTCATCTAGAACCGGAGCCTCTAGCAAGATCTTAGAGGAAGTAAAGCTTGGGTCATGCGTCTGAGGAATGAGTGCCTTCCCATAGAGCAGCAATCTTAACAAAGCATACCCCAGGATTGTCTCGGACCAGATGTGTGCAAAAGTTGGGAGTAGCTTCCTCAAAGAGACTCTGAGGTGTGACTTGGAAAAAGAGAAATGTTAGGGATTTATTTTGAAACATGCTTGGCTAATATGAGCATTTAGTCTAGGCAGTCAAGGTGATCTGGAATTAACATTAATACTGAGACTTCATCTCTGCATTCCCATAATCAGGAACATATTATGAATTCCCTAGTCGATATTATCGCAAACTTCAGCTTCTCCGTTTAGTCTTCAAATTTTAAACTCTGCAGGAGTCTGAACCCCTATCCTAGCACTCAAAACCCTTCATGAAATGGTTCCAACTTACCGTTCCAGTTCAATGACTTACGTAGCTCCCATAGAATCTTCCTACACAGACATACTGAAACGGAGACAGCCGAGGACATTACTTCCTATTTCACAAAAGAGAATCCTTTTTAGCATTTCTGCTATTGTCTCCTGTTTTCACATCCTGACTCCTACTACTCTGGGTCTCCTCCATCTGGAGAGTCTAGCTGGAATTTTGCATCTTCCAAGAAACCCCCCCACATGACAGCTCTAGTCACAGTGATTTCTCTCCTGCATGCTTTTGCATTATGTATATAGCTCATACCACCAATTTCTCACTGAAACACCTGACTTCTTATAGAGTTATCTTTATGTATACAATTTATGTGTATATATTATCATAAAAAGATAATAAACAACTGTAGGATAACAACTTCTCTTACAGTTTTCATTTCCTACAATGCCATGTGCATCTTTATAGTGTTCAATGAAAATTAATATATTGACTTTTTAGAACATCTGATAGCAGAACTGTTTCTGTCTTTTAATGTTTTATCCCAGGCCCTTTTAAGCTTCTACTTAATAGGCGTCCTCAAACTATGGCGGGGGGGGGGGGGCACATGCATCCAGCCCAGGACATTTATCTGGCCCGCTGGGTGTTTTTGCCGCTGCTGTCTGTCCTGCTTAGCAGCCGACTCGTCCCGGGGCCCGCAGTCCAGCCCTCCAACGGTCTGAAGGACAGTGAGCTGGCCCCCTGTTTAAAAAGTTTGAGGACCCCTGTATCTATTATATTATGTTTTTATTCCACATAAATAAATTGAACAGGCTGGGCGCAGTGCTTCACGTCTATTATTCTAGCACTCTGGGAGGCTGTCAGGTAGATCGCCTGAGGTCAGGAGTTAGAAACCAGGCTGAGCAAGTGTGAGATGCCATCTCTACTAAAAGTTGAAAACAAAAACAAGAAAACTAGCCAGGCATTGTGGTGGGTGCCTGCAGTCCCAACTGCTTGAGATGCTTGAGGCAAACGGATCACTTGAACCCAAGGGTTTGAGGTTGCTCTGAGCTGGGGCATCATAGAACTCTACCCAGGGCACAGAGTGAGACTCTGTCTTAATAAACAAACAAACAAACAAATAAATTCAATGAACAAATGATAATATAGCAAAATGACAGAGGCACAGACAGACCTAGGTTCAAATCTAATTACTGCTACCAGGCTTGTAGCAACCTTGAGCACATTCTCAACCTCCTTAAACTGTTACATTCCTCTACTGCCAATGAGGCAATGAGTATCTAACTTGCAGTATTGTTGTAAAGCATTCAGTAAGTGTTTTCTGTTTTGAAGACAGAGTCTCACTATGTCACCCTTGATACAGTGCTGTGGTGTCACCTCCAACTCTTGGGCTTAAATGATTCTCTTGCCTCAACCTCCCAAGTAGCTGGACTACAGGTGCCCGCCACAACGCCCAGCTATTTTTTTTGTTGTAGTTATTGTTGTTTAGCTGGCCCAGGTTGGGTTTGAACCTACCACTCTTGGTGCATATGGCTGGTGCTATAACCACTGTGCTATAGACACCAAACCTGCATGTTTATTCTTTAATAGATATCCCACTGGGAAGTCCCTAGTTATGTAACTATAAGTCTTTTGGCTGCTTTGGATTTGTTGATCTTAAGTTCTATTTTCATTAATATAGGTATTCAGAGGAAATAGCTAAAGTTAAGTTTTGCTTGTGTTTGCAAATCCAGCAAGATTTAGGCCACTTACGAGGCCTAACTGGCTTCCTCTGCTCAGGGATTCTTCAGGCTTCATCTCCATTTTAAGTTACTTTTACTTCCCAATGGGATAGACAAAATAAGGCAACCGCAAAACTATAACCAATCAAATATTTTCTTTGCTTTACTGTTGTGTTTGTTCCATGAAAACTTCCCTCAGTGGAGGTCCAGAACCACTTCATGTTTGGAGGGGCCCAATTCATAAGTCAATACTTTCTCAAATAAACTCTTTATATAGGCTGGGTGCAGTGGCTCACACCTGTACCTAGCACTCTGGGAGGCTGAAGCAGGTGGATTGCCTCCTGTTCAGTTCTCGAGTTCAAGACCAGAGCAAGAGTGAGACCCCATCTCTAAAAATAGCCAGGCACCAAGAGTTTGAGGTTGCTGTGAGCTATGACACTACAGCACTCTACTGAGAGTGACAAAGTAAGACTCTATCTCAATAAAATAAAATAAAATAATAATTTAAAAAAACCTCTTTCTATATGTTTTTGCAGTGCAGCTTACCTTACTAACACTACTTATATCCAGGCCAATTCCCCTTATTTACTGAAAACCCGAGCATCTTTCTTCCTCCTCACTGCCATCGCTGTCATTACTTTTGGCGAGTCCATTACCCTTTTAGAAACAGACATGGTAAGTCCACCTTTCAATTTTTGGCATTTTGACATTCTTTTCTCCAGAGTTTTTTTCCCTTCCTTCTGCTCATCCACTGACTCTCTTGCTTATCCCTTAGACCTTAGGTAATGCTGTCTCTGAAACACTGATTCAAATACTCATATGACTCTATTACATTATACTTTTTGTATACATCCCTTTTCTACTAAATCGTGAATTTTTAGAAGTCACGAACCACACTTTAGGCTTGACACCTGTAGCACAGTGGTTACGGCGCCAGCCTTATACACCAAGGGTGGTGGGTTCAATCCGTGCCGGGCCAGCTAAACAGCAATGACAACTGCAACAAAAAATAGCTGAGCATTGTGGTAGGTGCCTGTATTCCCAGCTACTTGGGAGGCTGAAGCAAGAGAATAACTTGAGCCCAAGAGTTTGAGGTTGCTATGATGCCACGGCAGGGCCACATAGTGAGACTCTTTCTCAAAACAGACAAACAAACAAAAAGAGAACCACATTTTATGCACAGTTGTACCCATTAGAGCAGCTAGAAGAGTATATTTATTCTGGTGATCGATGTATCAACATATCAATATATCTGTATATCTGTACCATAATCTGTATCTTCATATTTTTATTACCAAATTTTAAATATTTGCATTAAATACATGATTTAAAATTCTGGAAAATATATCTTTTGGGATGATATTAAAGGAAGATTGATCTTATCCTCTACCTTGATAGTTTGGTCTATGACCATGATGTATAGTCTTGAAAGGCCCCTGAGGGTCAAAGTGCCAACTCCTCTAGTCCCTGGCTTTGTGACCTTGGGCAAGAGAGTTAGCATTCTTTTTGTGTCCCTCCCTCATATTTCTCAAGGAAACTATAAGTAGTAATGATTTCATAAGTTTTGAAGAGGATTACCTGTCTGGGAACAGTGGCTCACTCCTGTAATCCCAGCGCTCTGAGAGGCTGAAGTGGGTGGATTGCTTGAGCTGAGGAGCTGGAAACCAGCCTGAACAAGAATAAGATCCTGTCTCTACAAAAGAAGGAATGAAGGAAGGAAGGAAGGAAGGAAAGAAAAGAAAAGAAAAGAAAGAAAGAAAGAAAGAAAGAAAGAAAGAAAGAAAGAAAGAAAGAAAGAAAGAAAGAGAAAGAAGAAGGAAGGAAGGAAGGAAGGAAGGAAGGAAGGAAGGAAGGAAGGAAGGAAGGGAGAGAGAGAAGAAGAAGGAGGAAGGAAGGAAGGGAGGGAGGGAGGGAGGAAGGGAAGAAAGAAGATAAATAAATAAAATAAAATGAATAGAGTGAGGGTGAGCCAGCTTCTCATCTTCATCTAATTTGCTCCCATTTAGATTTCTAGTTTGTCTTTGTGGCATGAATACCAGCAAGTTATATGGGTGTTTCCTCTCATGGAGCTGCTATTTGGAAAACTGAGGACATTCACTTTGTTTTTCCTTCTGATACTAGAGTAGTGCTAAAGTATCTGCTTTCATTAATGTGTCTCTCAGCCAACCAGAAGGGAGACTATTCCAGCCGCCTACACTGAGGTTACATAGCCTCTAAGTGAGGGGCATGGTTAGACTGACCTCAAACTAAACAGAGCTACAACCAAGGTTTAAGAGAAAAAGGAAGTGGAATATGTTGTGTACCATTTCAGTCTAGAAACAAAAATAAGGAAGTGGGATGGCCCAGCAAAGAAAATCCCAAACCTTTTTTTGGCAAGCAACACCTTTTTGTTATTTGATCATATGATAAGTTCTCCCCTGGCTCCACCAGCAACTTTCTCATGTCCTAGAACAAAAACAAAACAAACCAAAAAAAAAAAAAAAAAATTGTGTTGTAAAGTTTATGATGAATTTGACAGAATTAACCAAAACTATTTTGGTTATAAAAATTGTGTAAGTTTCTAATTGTGCTCATGCTAACAGAAAATGCCTTGGGATTCCAAGAAGCCAAAACTAGAAATCAATATCCAATAATCAGAGATTTCTTATGGAAATAAGTTTTTGAACTGGGGTTTAACTTTGCTGAAAAAAAAGGTAAAGCTGTACCTCCCTGTCTTTCTACCTTTTGTCCCTTCCCCTCCCAATTCTTAATGTAAATATCAACTCCTTCTTCAAACGAAGAACCATGCCACAGTCACATGAGGATGTCCACACTGGTCCATGCTTCCCGGGAGTGCTGGTTGAGGCTGTGCACTCTGGGGGCTGTGGAAGACAGACAAGCAGCTTGGTGATACTTGCTACACTTAATATAGCATATCCATTTTCCTTTATAAAAGTTAACAAAACCATCCCATCCCACAATTGCCAGAAACAGTATAAAATGTATCTATTCAGATGTGTACTCATGTTATTTCTTTCCCACTAATAGACATCACTAAAATTTTACATTGTATATGAGATCACTTATGTCCTTGACTATTTCATAACTACTGTGCTTAAGAAGAGAGAAAATACAGGTAAGAAGAGATGTAACAACCCTAGGAGAGGCAGGATGCTCAGTGTGTGATGTAGGGATTAAAGTGAACATCAATAGCTAGGTTGTAATATACGCTTATAATATGTGATATAATGTATGTGTAATATGTAGAATGTATTTATGTCAATCTCAGTCAGCATGTTTCTATAAAATGGCTAAGTTGAATCTTTCATGTACTTTGGAGGCACCAATAGAAGGCATGCTGGGGCCTTGCTCCCTGGGTCATCTTTACCAGCCCCTTCTGGGTTCCTGCCAAAAGAGTTCACAAAGTAAAAGAGTATGTTTGACTGAATAGCTTGGATATAGGACCACTCTCAGCCAGGTCTCAGATCTAAACCTCTTGTTTAGAAATTCTGTAGCTGTCCTTGAGCTTGGACAAGAGGCATGAAGATGAAGAAGATATTTGCCTATCAATACATACGTGAACATTTGATTCACACTTTACATAGGGAAAACAACATTTCAGGAAACAGTCTTTAAGTCACACGTACACTTTCTGTAATAAGAAGACTTTTTTTTTTTTTTTTTGAGACAGGGTCTCAAGCTGTTGCCATGGGGTAGAGTACTGTGGCATCATAGCTCATAGGAACTTCAAACTCTTGGGCTCAAGCGATCCTCTTGCCTTATTTTTTTTATTATTTTTTTTTATTTTTAGTAAAGACAGGGGTCTCACTCTTGCTCAGACTGTTCTCCAACTCATGAGCTCAAGCTACCCACCTGCCTTGGCCTCCCAGAGTGCTAGGATTAAGCCATGAGCCACCGTCCCTGGCCTAAGAACTCTTTGGAAGACAAACAGGCCTAATTCTTCCCTCAAATCTAACAGAAGGCAGCACAAATTATAGTTCCCATTGGAGAGGATTTAAATGGAGATGGCCCTTTACACAGTGTTTGTGGATCATGCTGCAGAAATCTTCCAGGGCCAAATTTAAAACACATTTGTTTTAGATTTTGCCAAGTTGGATATTATTTTCCAACTTTTGTGCTTTTTTTCTTTGTAAAAGTGTTTTTCTGTCTGTCCTCACTCTTCTATTCAAAGCCCTTTTCCTTCTTTCTATCTCTAATATCTATTTTCAGCAAAGACAATGAAAAGAGATAGGAACTGTGCTTTCGTTTCAAACATATGATAGTTCTTTTGATAAAAACAAACCAAAAGCTTCCAGCATCATTACCCATCTTTCCCTATTGTTATGAACAATGTGTGTATTGTTTACGGAACGACTGAAAGCACTCTGAGAAATGCTTCAGACAATAGCTGGTGTTTGGAAGCCTGTTTCCCTATATGTCTACATGCAACTAACCTGATAACTTTGCACTTGCTAAGTGAGCACTGCTCAAAATCTGTCATTAAAGACAATATGGTGACGTCATATCATTTCTTCTGCTGGAAAGGTCGATAGGGTTTGCATATTTTTTGTTTTATTTAGTTTATTGGATCCTTTATCTGTGGAGGTCAGCAATGTAACTTTCTCTTAAATGTAGAGGACACCCCTGTATCCTGACTTGGTGGACACTGGCGTGCAGTCAAGTGACTTATAGTACTGAACAGGAGACGGCAGTGAGCAAGCAGTCTGAAAGTTCAAACTCTGCTGGCATGACAAAATTTGTTCCATAGTAAACCTTGGGAATTCTCAGTCCTCACCCAAGAGAGTTGGCCCCATTCAAGTCTATTGAAGAGCACATCAGATGAGTAGCAGCCACTCCTGGAATGAAGGCCCATCTAACAGCTTCACTGATAACATGTTGTTCCTAGGAGCTCACTCAAAGGACATCCGACAGCCCTCAGCAGGATATGCTTAGAATTTTCTAACACCATTCCTCATTCACACTTTAAATTAAAAACTTTAGGAAATCTACAACAGTTTTTATGATAGTTTCTTCATATCGAGTGCTTACAAAGGTCCAGTGCTATGCTGAGAACTTCATATAGATCGCAGCATCTCTATCTCATAGGGTTAGACACCTCATAGAAAGGTTTAGCAATGTGCTCGCTTTCATATATTCCATCACATTCACAAAGAGTTCATAAACTCTTCCTGAAAGTTTCCTCACTTGCACGACAGGGACAATAATACCTACCCCATAAAACTTAAAATCTTGTTCTCATCAAGCAGAAAACAATAACCCAAAGATTGGCATACAACGGTCTAGAAGAAAATGTGAGGAAAACTAGGGTGTTTTTTTCCCAATGGATTGATGTAAGTTCATTTCAGGTATTAGCCTCCAAGTTAAGTTTTATGGGTTTTAAAAAGGATATTATTATCCAAGCTACTCTTTAAGAACAAGGCTTAACATCGCCTTCCAGATCACCTAACAATAGCATTTAATGAGCATCAGAGTCCTATTTAAAATATATTACCTCTATTTGGTGTGAACTTACATAGGTTATATCAAAACCACCATGGTATAAAGGCTTATGCTGGAGCAACCAAAGCCATGACAGGAGGAACACAATTCTGGATGACATCACAGATAGAGGCTGGGCCTGGTGGTCCACACCTGTAATACTAGCACTCTGGAAGGCTGAGGCAAGTGGATTGCCTGAGCTCACAGGTTCAAGACCAGCCTGAACCAAAGCAAGACCTTGGCTCTAAAAATAGCCTGGGTGTGTGGCGGGTGCCTATAGTCCCAGCTATTGGGGAGGCTGAGGCAAGAGAATTACTTGAGCCCAAGAGTTTGAGGTTGCTGTGAGCTGTGATGCCACAGCACTCTACCAAGGGCAACAAAGTGAGACTATCTCAAAAAAAAAAAAAAATCGCAGATAGGAAAGAATGGGCCGTAACAAGCAATGGACCCACCCTCATCATGGCCTAAGTGGTGACCAAAGGGAAGTCACCACAACCCGTGTGGGTCTTAGTTAATTAAGAAAGTGTTGACTAAAGGATGCTGCTCAAAGTTTCTTCGAGTTTTCTAAACAATTTTATTAGGTGATTGAAAAGACACAATAACCAGACCCTTGTGGTGAGAGCAGTCAGTGCCAGGAGTGAATTTGTTCAGGACAGCAGTGAAGCATATGGACCAGAAGATGAGTCCACATGGCTTTAAGGACTTGGCAGGGCACCTCCAAGTGATGAGGAAGAACGCATTGCAATCTTTTTAGTTCTATTTATACACATAAATAGTAACATCTTTAACAGTAACACTTCAGAATGCTTATGAAGGGTAAGTCAAGGACTATTTGTGATCTTGAAAACCATAGTCAAAGAACGTGCATATTGTTCTCAGATTTTATTTTAAAATCTGATGTTTAACTGTGTCTTTGGCAAGGGGAAAACTGTGAATAACATGGTATGCAGCTGTGTATGGAAAAACTAAAAATGGAACTGTAATTGGGCCTTAAATTAGAAACACATCTGAGTTTTGTTAACAATTTGGGAGTGATATTAATTTCTTTTTTCACCTCTTAACTGTGTATATATCTGTCAGAGAGAAAAGAGGGAGAGGGAAATGGAGAGGAATCAGGAATGAAGGAGAGGGAGAATAAAAAAAAGGAGGAGGGGAGAATGAAAGTTGGGGAAGGGAAAAGGAAAACACGACACCCCCACAGAGCTCTCACCCCTGAGTGCTGACACGGGGCTAAAAGCTGAAGCCAACTGAGCCAGCAGAGAAGAAGGCTATTACTGAGAACCATCTGGTCTGTCAACAGAGGTGTGTCTTTCCTGTGGACAAGATGTGGGCACAGAAGAGAATTGGTGGTAAGGAGCTGTGCAGATCCTCACAGAGGGCTGTGTGGAGTGGTGCAGGAGACCCCAGCAGAGGGCTGGAGGAGTGCACCACCGGAGGACTGGGGCCTAGGAGGAAATCAGAAATGAGCAGACAGAAAAGTTGCATCAGCCCAAGTTAAGTAAACTGCAGGAAGACATGTCCAGTAATGGGAAGTTCCCTAAAGAACCCACAAACCACCCACCAGAAGTACAGTCAGGATTAAGCATCGCCAAACCTGGAAAGTGCCAAGTCAGGATAACTTACTCATAAAGACTCTTTCTTAATTCTTTACGTGTATTTTCCACTGTCTTCCTCCACCATGACCTCTTTGATGCCGGAGGCATCAGAAACCATAGTTACCCAATCACGGCGGGAAGAGTAGAAACACAAGAAGGCAGAGAAGCTTCCCCTTCACACCAGACCAGAGCTAGGGATGGGGAAGCTTTAACGTGGCATGAAGTCTTTCAGGATCCCACTGACAATACATATTATTTACTAGAACTGGGCCTTTCCTAAGCCCAGATAACTGCAAGACATTTTATTATTGAATAGTGAGTAGAGATTATGAGTTTGCCTTCAATTTTATGCAGTAACAGAAGAAGTTCTAGAACTCCCCTATAGGTTTGTATGTGCTAAGAGCGTTATGAGTAGAAAATGCTGTTTGTGATGGCAACATATAAATCGCACACTTTCAATGTGTTTCTTCACTTTTCTCATTCAAACGTTATAAAGTTCTCACAAGTCATTTCATATAACTCTAATTCATTCATTCATAATGGTTCTAACGCATCACAAATCTATTTGACCTGTTGATGGGTACACTCTTCCCTCCCCCAATCAGGTTTTATTTGTTTCTTTGTTCCTATGAGCAACAATTCTTAAAATAAGCATGCAGCAATTAACACTTATGTATAAAAAAATCCTCATGTATATACATTTGAAAATACGGATACATTTTCTTTCTTTCTTTCTTTCTTTTTTTTTTTCAGTTTTTGGCCGGGGCTGGGTTTGAACCCACCACCTCTGGCATATGGGGCCGGTGCCCAACTCCTGAGCCACAGGCACCACCCCATTTTATTTCTATGAGATATTCCCAATTGTGAACTGTTTTTGTTGGGTTATATCTGTACACACATATATCTGTAAAGGCTGAAACACACGTTTCTTCCAATAATGAATGGGAGCTATCTCTTTTCAATTTTTACCAGTATAATGGGTTCAAAGCAATAATCATTATTACCTTTCTTTGAAGAGCAGTGAATTAGAGAATTCAATGATTATATACAATACAAATTCTTAGAGTGGGTGGAAGAGGCTTCTAAAACAGTACATTAAAACATTTACCTAGACTTTATAATCTCAGATCACAACAAGTTTGGTTGACTTGCCAAGATTACACATTTCCTTATTGGCAAACCAGAATTAAACATTGCAGTTGCGGTTTCTTATCTTTTAAAGCAGTGCCCTTTCAATCACAAAGCCATTCTTTAGCAGGGAAATATTTGATTATAGAATAAATATAAAGTATAAATAATTAGCACAATGAGCTTTAAGACGGTAGAGAGGGGGCATTATGAGCTGTAAATAAGCAGAGACTAGGAAGAATAAATGTTTGGAAAGCATAGAAAAAAAGTTATTTAAGTAATAGTAAATCAAGGAGCATGGTGTGAAGAGAAGTTTCTTTTATGGAAATAGGAAAAGGCAAGATAGTAAAGATAGGCTAAAAGTAGATTTTCCTCTCAATACCTGGTTCCAGTATTTGCACTTCGTATTACAAAGATGAGGCCTTTTGGGTAGAAACATGCAAAAGTGAGCAGTGTTTTAGAAAAAGTAATTTAAAAATGTGTATTTAGAGGTTTTGTAAGATACAAATTTAAATAATGTGCTCTTCCTTTAAAAGAAGTTATTTTTTGAGTTCCTGATATTTACATGTTGTAATATAACTGTACAAAATAATTATTTGACTACATCATTTTCTCATAAAGATGCAACAGATAAAAAGCCAAATGCTTTACTTCTTGTGAGGCTCATCCAGCTTTTTTGTTTTCACATGAGCCGGGCTACCTTGGGGAGAAAGAGCAGCTGTAAGTTAAGGGACCCATTTCTTAGCCGTTCACCCCATTAAACAGCTGCACAGGTCACATGTTTAGACAATTCAGCTTGAAAAGAAAATATTTCCTTTAAAATTTTTTTGTTGATGGGAAAGAATCTATGTAAACTTTGGTATATAAGTAACACAGGACGGTTTAGCATTTGCTAAGGTACTAAATAAGCTACAAGGTAAGGGTTATCTATTTTTAAAATGTCTTTATAAGAACTACATTCACTCAGGACTTAAGCACCTTCTTGGAAAGATGTTGTTGGATATTAGATAACTTCAAGAAACCAGAGGTCATAATCGCTCAGTGAATTTCTGTATTATATTAACAAACAGTACACTGATTGCTTAAAAGAATTATTCACACAGCAAAATCCGACTGGCTCCTTTGGTATAGGAACAGTTCTATATAAGAAAAACTCATAAATACATTTTTAAAGGCTTATTAAAAATAATATAAATGCCACATGTGTTAAAATGAGTAAGATACGATACCTAAGAGAATAGGCATACCCTTCCTAAAGGTCACGGAGAATTCTAGAAAAATTATTTACAGGAATGGAATAAAAGCAAAAGAAAAAAAGAGTTAGACATGAAAAATAATGATTGTGGAGTCTGTGAATTACTAGATTGTGACATGAAGCATGAAGTGACCCTGCAATGGAATGGGACATTTGAAGATATTTAAATTATGAAACACAAATAAAAATGTCTTGATTCAAAGGAGAGTAGCCAACATAAAGAATTTGCACCCCTTAGAAATACTTAAAGACTGTGTCTTGCTTGTTGATTAATAAACCATAATTCAATCTAACCAAATGAAGGGCAATATTTATTCCTGAAGATAAATATTTAATCCCTGGAAAAGAGATAGGTAACCCTCTCCCAAACAAAGTGATGTTGTTTATTCGAGACATGCTTGCTATGCAATGCTTTCATCACAGTGATTCAGGAAAAAGTAACTGCAAAATGTTTTCTCAAACACTTAAAAAGGATGAAATCAAAACTCCGCAGAAGGGAGATGGTTGACTAGTGCCTGTCCCTCTCTCTTTTCCATTCCACATCTAGCCGTAAGTCACATATATCACAATTTTTAATTTTACAAGTACTTAAATCTTTTAACATTTTACTATGAAGAAAAGATTATGATTTCTTAAACCTCTGGAGACTGTAGAAGTCTTTTTCCTAACAAAATGTGTTTGAGTCATTTGTGCAAAATAAATATTTCTTCTCACGAATAGTGAAGGACAATAATAGTGTTATCTGGATCTCATTTTAACTGTGCTGCTCAGCTTAATTGCAACAAATTCCATCATCCTTTCCAATTTGATTGTTTCTATCAAGTATTTTTGAATCTCAATCTGTGCCTTGGAGGGAAACCTTGCTTAGCGGCCCCCATATAATTATCCGCAGCCATCCATGAAGCACAGCATGTATTGTGCAAATATTTGGACTGATTCTCTGTTGTGCCAGGAACTTTAAAAATGGTCTCGCTTCACACATGATTTGTTCTCTAAAAATATCGACAGACACCATTAAGTTGACAAGAGAGGAAAAGAAAAAAAAATAATTAGATGCGGGTGGATAAAAGGGAGTGTTGCTCAGTGTTGGAAAAGTAATTTTGGACCATCACTGGTTACAGGAATGTAGAAAGGGTCGGAAGCAATGGAAATGTCACCGTTCAACATGGAAGAAAATACAGAAAGGTGAGTAAAGAAGCAGAAAGACCCTGTGATGATGCCTCTCCTCCAGATATTTTTTGTCTCCCTTTCTTCAAAGCTTTTTGAGAGCAAAAACAAAAAGTAATTTCAGTGAAAATCAAAGAAATGAAGCAGGTTAGCTTAACCTTTCTATTGGCAACCCATAAAAAGAGAGACGAATTAGGAGTGAGGCCTTGAGTGAGCTCCTTCACCTCTTTCACTTCAGTTTTCTCAACTACATAACGAGTGTTTTGACTAGACAGTGGCCGTCATCTGTGCCAGCTCTAATTTCGAGGATCCGTATATGCATGGCTGATTTGGCTGTCATGAGAACTTAGTCATCCAAATAACAAATTAAATTAGCTATAGCAATTTCTAAATCAGCAAAGCAATTATTTTGGCTTTTTTCTTTTTTCACTGACTTGGCTTTTCTATTAGTTGAAGACAATATACATAGAAAAGAACTGGAAACTGGTGCAGCCTCAGACACTTGAGCTAAAAAAAATTCCTGAGGAAATTGAACAATAATAAATGATATGGGTGCAGGCCGATAGAGTGGTGTACTGGTGTTCTGTGCTTGAAATACAACGCTGAAGATGTCAACATGAAAGAGAATCTTGGTGGCACCTGTGGCTCAGTGAGTAGGGCACTGGTTCCATATGCTGAAGGTGGTGGGTTCAAACCCAGCCCTGGCCAAAATGCAACCAAAAGGAAAAAAAAAAAATTAAAGAGAATCTATTATAAGCAAAAATTATTATAGGTAAATAATTTCTTTTTAACAAAACAATTTTCAAATAGTCTATCAAAAATATATCTCTGAGAGTTGAAGGAAGAAACTAAAGAAATTATGTAGAAAATCAAAACATAATATAAGGTTAAAAATTTGTTATTGGATAAATAAATATTAAGTCTATCTGCTACTACCATGAAATAGACTTTTTTGCTCTTGGCCGTAGCACATTTTCATGCACAGATAGAATCCTTGAGATTATCACAGATGCTTTTTGATTCTTAATACTTCCCCACTCTCATGATTCATCAGGAATCAATAAATCAATTAACAACAAAAACAAAACATATTGGGGCTGGGCACAGTGGCTCATGCTATAATCCTAGAACTTTGGGAGGCCAAGATGAGTGGATTGCCCTCTAAAAAGAATAGCTGGGTGTTGTGGTGGGCACCTCTAGTCCCAACTACTTAGGAGGCTGAGGCAAGAAAATCACTTGAGCCCAAGAGTTTGAGGTTGCTATGAGCTATAACGCCACAGCATTCTCCCAAGGGCAACGAAGTGAGACTCTGTCTCAAAAAACAAACAAATTAAAAACAACACGTTGAATCCCTACTGCTTAGACATTGCTACCTTGCTTTGAATGACAACCTGTTTGATGAAGCTCTATTCCCTTTAATTTTACAGCCTTTCAAACTCAGACTGCTTATCTTCTACTGTATGAAGAAATGTTTAATCAATCCCAAAATCCCCAAAATAGTTAGCTCAAAGTCACTTTCATTGATTCTTTATAATTCAGTAATTGAATAGAGTTGTAAATGAGAGAAGTATTAAAATTTTATTTGTTTAGATTGAATTGTGTTTATTAATCAGCAAACAAGATATAGGCCCTGTCCAAACAGTCCATAATCTACAATAACTATGGATACAGACTATAAATACACAAAAAGTTAAGAAAAAGATAATATAGTAAACAAATCAAGTGTAATAAATACTTCATTAATAACTACATACACATATAAACACAAACTCATGCCCCTAATTGATTCTATGAACTATAAAAACTTGCTAATGTTTCTTTGAGGAGAATAGTCTTAATTTAGACCTTAAAGAATCAGTAGAAAAACTATCAAGGAAAAATAAATTTATAAAAATAGATTGACATTATTAAAAATTCTAAAGTAGATGCATTGATTATAAAGTCTAGCACATTGTGAAAGAGGGAGGTAGACTTTGACAGGATTATTGTGAAAAACTAATTGGAGTTAGAATCAGATAAATGAATCCATCCCTGAGTTGAATAGAAAAAAAATTTTATTTAATTAATATTAACAGACTATTTAACAGAAGTAAATTATTAGATTATTGTGAATAACTAACAATACATAAATGGACAGAAGCTCTAACAAACATATATCCAGAAGATAAATATCATACTTGATGAAAGGAGTTACATATAATGAAAATCCAGATAGATCAATAAGCAGTAGGCCTGGATCTGGCTCTGACCTATTGCCTGAATAACTAGTTATTATTCAGCAACTACTTCCCACTTTTTGGATTTTTGCTGTCTTTATAAAAGTATGATATTAGAATAAATGACTGATAATGCCTATCTTTCCTAAAAATCTGGTTGTCTTACTCTAGGACTATCTTTATCATTAGCATTATAATTTTCTTCTAACAGAAGAAGGAATGTGATTTCATCTCATAATGAATAATAAGGAAGAAGCCAGCAATGGTAACAGTTGAAATAATGTCTCTGGATTTTTTTACTTAGCTGAATAGTAAATGGAAAAGAACTCTATGAGCCTATAAAAGGGCAATGATTTTCTGAGATACCTATTAAAAAAAAAACAGCTACATTATACTTAATGGTGATTTATTACGCTCTTTTCTCCTAAGTTTGGCAAGAAGGCAATTCTGTTCCTTCTAACCACTTTTATTTGACATTGTATTGGAGGTACCAGCCAAACCTTAAGGCAAGACAAGGATGGAAAAGGGGAGAACAAAGAAATGGAAGAGTTAAAATGAGTTTTATTCACAGATATTATATTTTTAAAAGAAAATACAAATAAATCTCCAAAATTCTCAAAACTAATAAGTTAATTTATCAAGGTAATAAACTACAAAATAAATATAGATAGGAGCAAGCAATTTGAAAAATTTAATTTTAAAAATTATTTGCAATATATTATACACAAAACTATTTGTATTATAACATATCCATGGGTTAAAAAAATTAACAAAGGATAAACTTGAATGAAGGTATACCATGCTAATGGATTAGGAGGCTCAATATTGGAATCAATTGTCCACAAATTTATCCATAGCATCTATATAATCTGCAATGAGCCTTCATATTTTTGGAGAAAATAAGTAGATTCTAAAGTAATATGACAATGCAAAAGAGCTACACTAACCAAAAATACATTGAAAAAGAATAGCAAAGTCACGAATTCCTTCACACTATCTGATTTTAAGACAAATTACAAAGCTATACTAACCAAGTCAGTCTGGTTACTGGTATTAAAACAATGAGAGAAAGCTGCATTCAATGGCTTGCACCTTAACCCCAGTGGTTTAGAAGACTGAGATGGGAGAAACGCTTGAGCCACCAAATTCAAGACTATTGTGAGCTATGACTGTGCAACTGCATTCCAGCCTGAGCAACAGAATGAGAGCCCTCTCTAAATAATTAATTAGTTAATGATAGGAAAATGAATGAATAGAATAAAATGGAGTCCACAAAGAGACCCAAACATATGTGCTCAACTGATCCTTGATATAAAGGAGCCATAGTATGAAGGCTCCTAGCATCCATTCCAAGGATGAAAGGAAAGTTGTTTTAATAAATGGATTAACCTGAATAAATATATGAAAGAGAGAACTCTTTCCATCAGAACATTGAAATTGCTGTATTTGGGCCATGATGTTCTTGGCTCTAGGAGGAGCAATAAGCAAATTGAGTTACTGAATTCACTACTGCCTCCCTGCTTCTTAAGTAACTTCTTATGTTACTTCCTTGCTTTGTCAGAACTTTAAAAGTAACTAGCAAGTTCTTCCAAGTATGAAGATATTCACATTAGGAATCAGACAAAGGGCTAATAATCAGAATTTACGAGGAACTCAAGCAAACCAACAAGAAAAGAACAAACGACCTCATCAATCATTAGATAAGCAACATGAATAGAACCTTTTCCCAAGAAGATAGATGAATGGCCAATAAACACACGTAAAAATGCTCATTGTCCCTAATAATCAGAGAAATGCAAATCAAAACCACTTTCACAAGGTCCCAAAGCTGCAGATACTGACATGAGTGCAGGGACATGGTTAAACTTATGTACTGTTGGTGGAATTGCAAACTAGTATAGCCTTTTTGGAAAGAAGTATGGTGAATACTCAGCGAGCTAAAAGTAGACCTCTGATTTGACCCTACAATCCCATTATTAGTTATCTACCCAGAAGAAGAACATCATTTTACCCTAAGGACATTTACACTTGAATACTTATAGCAGCTCATTTCACAGTGGCAAAAATGTGGAAACAACCCAAGTGCCCACTAATGGATTAATAAACTGTGCTATATATACACATATACACATATACACATATACACATACACATATATATGCCAATACTATTCAGCTATAATGAGAGACACCCTATTGTGGCAGATGCCTGTAGTCCCAGCCATTCAGGAGGCTGAGGCTAAAGGATCACTTCAACCAAGGAATTGAGGTTCCTGTGAGCTATGATGCCAGGATACTCTACCCAGAGTGACAGAGTAAGACTCTGTCTCAATAAATAAATAATTAAATAAATGAATAAAATAACAGAAATATTGGCATTTAAATTCCCATGAACTTGGGCTAAATGGATTATAAAATTTGATATCTGTCCTAACTGTAATCATAATATAGACCAGTTTATTTATTTGAGTCAGAGTCTCACTTTGTCACCCTTGGTAGAGAGTCATGGTGTCATAGCTCACAGCAACCTCAGACTCCTGGGTTAAGCAATTCTCTTGCCTCAGCCTCCCAAGTAGCTGGGGCTACAGGCACCCATCATAACGTCCTGCCATTTTTAGAGACAAGATCTCACTCTGGATCAGGCTGGTCTCAAACCCGTGAGCTCAGGCAATCCACCTGCCTCGGCCTTCAAAGTGCTGAGATTACAAGCATGAGCCACCACATCTAGCCCCCACTATAGACCAGTTTAAAATTAAAGAATTAAACTAGGAATGTTCTCTTCACAATTAATACTGGAAAGCTTATCACTAGAATTTTTTCTAATACTCACATAGAACAGTGACAATGAAACTTAACAGGTAGCAGAGTTCTGGAGATAGAGTTTGTTCAAAGTAGTTGCTCAATAAATATGTGTTGATGGATAAGGCACGAGGCAAAGATCCAGAAGACTCAGTTCTAGTGAAAATCATATTATCTCTTAGAGATTTTACTTCTTCACATATAAAATAAGAACGATTATACTTGCCTGTCTCATTAGGTTACTACAAAAATCAGAAGAAATACTAGACAGGAAAGCACTTTGAACTGAGATGGATGTATAAACGAATCCTCTGGAGGCTAATAGGAAAAGCCTTCTTCTTGACTATGCACAAAGAGCCAATAGCAACTGTTTAGTTGAAACATCAAGAAGTCCAGAGGAAATTGGTACTTGCAAAAAGAGTCCACTTTGTGGAACTGAATGAATATACCTCTGGAATGTAAGCTTCACACAGATCTGTATTATCAGCTGAACAAAGAGGTGACAATAGTTCCTTTATTTCCTAGATTTATTGCACTAACGTAAACAGGATTGTTTTCTGTATCTGGGAAAGGAAGGGATTCTGCAAGAAATATGTTTTTAACCAAATGGTGGCATGATCCTTGGTGTTTTTATCCAAACAAACAAAAAACCCAAAGCAAATGTGAAAGGAAACCAAAGAAAATAGCTCCTCTATTATCTTTATTTTAGGTCAAGCTATTTGGAAGCAAGTCCCTGCATTTTGGCTCAGGCCTGATGGCATCGCCCACTGAGCTTACCAGAATGAGAAATGCTAAAGTTTGCATTCTAAATATCCACATTTGCTTTTCCTCTATGTCGCCAGTGAATGATCCCCGACCTGGACTGTAATTTGATAGTAAAATGGATGGAAATGAGCCTACCTAGTCAATAAAATAGGTTGATACTGGTAGAGGGACAAATACACGTATATCTTTTAACTTTTCCAGATGTTGGAAATTCTTAAAGGAATACTTTCAATCTCTGTTACCTTAAATTACTAAATTTTTCTGGAATAAATGGAATGGTGACGTTTAAGCTGTCTAGGTAGAAGTATCCCCAGTACAAGGAACTCAGAATTTTTTCCATAGAGTCATATGTATGTATTCCTTCATTTGGCAGAAAAAAATGTATCCCAAGGGCTGACTCACCAATTCCTGTATGAAGCAGAATTACTATGAAATTTCTTTCCTCTGATTTCCGCATAAAGTAAGCACTGACTTTATAAGAATGTAGCAGTGCTTTACCTGCAAATCTCCCCATTACACCTTATGTAATTAGGAGATCACCCGATAGGTAGGTGCACAATAGGGACTCAATAATTATTACTGAATAATGAATGAATTAAAAAAAACTTAAGAAATCTTAAAACAAATACTCTAAAAGCATTTTTTTTACCTTATATTTAGAGTGTTGTTAATACTGTTAATGATCTTTCTCAGAATTAACATATCTGCATGCATCTTGCATTTTCGGTTTAAAAACGTGTAACATGGAAAGTTCTTTGTCATTTTTGCTTCTCCTTTTATGTCTATCAATATATTTTAAAGAATCCTTCAAAAGCTCAGAAAAGCTTTTATTGAGCTTATTTCTTCGATTATTTTCTTCTTTCCTAATTTAGTACGGCTGATACATAAGAAATGCACTGATTTTTGCATATGAGTATTTTATTCAATCACACTATGGAAATATTTTTAAGAGTTTGCCAATTAGAATCTTGGATTTATCTATGTAAATAATCATATATCAATTATGCCTATTTCCTTTTTGTTTCTTCTTTTCTAATTTTATTTCTCACATTTTTTTCTTTAATTATTATATTGCTGAAGCTCTCCAGTGCAGGATAGTATTGAATGGTCAAAAGGTTTTGTGTGTGTATATAAAGACCCTTAATTGGTATTAGGTATTCAATCTATGTTCTTAGGTTGCTGGCTTGTTTGTTCAATGACTGATTGCTGAATTCTATCAAATGTGTCTCCATCTATTAAGACGATATTCTTTTTTTCTATTTTAATCAGTATTCTGATACATTGCATTGGTAGTTTTCTTGATTTTAAAAGCCTCTTTCCTCATGAATTATTATTATTATTGTTTAACATGCAAATGAAATAATTCAAAAATAAGTTCTTTCAGATTTTTTATCTATATTTATAAGTGACTGGATCTACATTCTTATTTCATTCATTTTTACCAATTTTGATATCAAAATTAAAACAGCTTTGGTAAATAAACTGAAGCACTTTCTCCCTTCCTTTTCTATTCTCTGAAACAGGAAAAAATGTACATAAGATCTTAATTATTAAAAATGGTAGAAATAACAAAATTTATTAAGCAGTTAACATATGCCATGCATATACTAAACTTTAACTCATTTAAACCTCACAATACTGTAAGTACTGTTATTATCCCCATTTTATAGGTTAAATAACTGGGATCAACTTAAAAACCCATGCCAGAAAGATAACAGGGAAACCTCCAAACAATTAGAAACTAACCAACATACTTCTAAACAATTCATGAATCAAACAGTAGTCTTAAGAGAAATTAAGAAATAAATAGAACTGAATAAAAACCAAAATTCAACATGTCGAGCTCTGAGAAACTTAGCTAAGGCAGTCCTCAGAGAGAAATTATGGCAATACATGCTTACATTAGAAAAGAAAAAAAAATCTCTAATCAAATATCTGAATTCCCACCTCAAGAACCTAGAAAAAAAAAAAAAACAGAACAAAATGAACACAAATCAAGCAGAAGGCATACGAATTTAACAACTTAGATTTAAAAACTCAAGTATTAAGAAAAAATAAAAAGCTACCACAATTGAATTTGTTATTTTAAAACTTCCAAAAAGAAATTTTCAGCCCAAGATAAATCATTCTGTCATTGATTTTTAATTTTATTTCAGTTACTTAAACTGTAAAATGAAGCTAATAACAGTACTTATAGTATTGCTGTGAGGATTAAATGAGTTAATTCTTAGTATGTACCTGGCACATACTAACTACTTTCACAAGGGACTCTACCATTGGGTAATTTTGCATAATTTCTCCCTCCCCCCAAAGAGGAAGGAATAATTCCCAATTTATTTTATAAAGCTAGTCTTCTCTTAACACCAAAACAAGATAAAGACAGTTCAAAACAACAGCAACAACAACAAAAAACCCTACAGACCAATAAATATTATCAATATTGATGCAAAAATACTTAAAACATTTTACCAAATAGAATTTAGCAAAATTAAAAAGTGTTATACACCTGGCCCTATGAGGATTGTTCCAGGAAGCATGGCTAGATCAATCTTTGAAAAGCATTCAATGTAATCCACCATATTAACAGGCTAACTAACAAAACCTGATGGTCATGTCATTTGATGTTGAAACAGCATTGACAAAATTCAGAATTATACTTGGTAGTGAAAGACTGAATGCTTACCCCTAAGGACTGGGAAAAAGGCACAGATTTCTGCTCCCACCACCCTTAATCAGCATTATGTAGGGAAGTCTTAGGTAATGCAATAATGCAAGAAAAAGAAATGAGCATCGCATGAATTAGAAAGAAGGAAAACTGTCCCTATTTGTAAATGACATACTCTTTATGTAGAAAAATCCAAGGAATCTCTAAAAAATTTCTTGGACTAATAGATAAATTCAATGAGGTTGTAATACACAAGATATTAATTCAAGATAAGATATAAAAATCAATTGCATTTTGTATATTATCAGTGAATATGTGGCCACAAAAGTTTAAAATATAATACCATTTATGAAGAAATACTTAGGTAAAAATGAACAAAACACAAAATTTATGTGTTGAAAACCATAAAATACTGATGAAAAAAATCAAAGATCTACATAAGTAGAGAAAAATACTGTGTTCATGCATTCAAAGATTAAACATAGTAAAGATGCCAATTATTCGTATATTAGTATTACAATTTATTAAAATCTATGAAATTTTTAAAAAATCTATGAAAACCACAGAAAGATTTTTTATAGCTATAAACAAGATGATTCTAAAATTTATATATAAAGACAAGGGAACTAGAACTGCTATTGGATACAAGGTCTGACAATTAAGTTCATGAACTCAACCTAGAAAAAAGAGCTACCTACTTCATAGCTGTGGTAGCCTTGCAGTTCTCCACTTGGGAAGCTATGCACTGACACCAGAACTTAGTTCACCCTTCAGAGCAATTCTAGAACTGTTTTTCTGAAATGGACATCAAAGTTCTCAAGGTATTACCCTGGATGTTTTGAATGTCATCAAAATGCTTTACTTTCACTATTTCCTTTATCTTTGGGTAAAGAATAAAGTTGTTGGAGGCCAGATTAGGTGAGTAAGGAGGTTTTCCAAAACAGTTATTTGTTTACTGGCTAAAAACTTCCTCACAGATAGTGCCATGTCAGTACATTGTCATGATGCAAGAACCATGAGGTATTGGTCAAGATTTTCAGTGAAGATTTCCCTGTTTCTCTATCAATGTTTACTTGATCTGCTATGCTTCTCACAGATGATGATTTTCATGCACAATTTGACAAATTTTTGCAATCTTTTCATCAGCTCTTCTTGTTTCTGGCCACCCTGACCTCTCTTCATTAGTAATGTTTTCTCTCCCCTCAGAGAAATGTTTACTCCCTTTATACAATGCTGTTTTCTTCATGATATTATCCCCATAAATGTGGACTAACATGTCCCCGATTTCATTTCCACTTTTGTCAAGTTTAACAAGAAATTGACAAATGTTTGTTCATTGTTCTAACTTAAGCTCTGACATTCTCTTGATGGCACAGAAAAACACACAACAATAATGAAAGCTACTCAGCAAGACACCACATGCCAACATGAACACAACTGTGTGACACCGATATACCAAGGTTAAGAAACCTTACTAAGTTGTCTGTATGGTACTGTCAACATTACAACATGGTGGCAAGTTCACAAACTTAATTGTCAGACCTCATATGTTTCCAAACAATTCTACTGAGAAAAAAAGGCAATCTCTGATGGCAATAAACTGTATGATTCCAATTATGTAACCTTAAAATGACACAATTATAGAATAGAGAACATATTAGTGGTTAGTAGAAGTTAAGGAGGTGAAGAGGGCAGGGAAGTAAATGTGGCTATAAAGAGGTGATGTAAGGGATCCTGCTGGTGATGCAAATGGTTTATATCTTGGTTGTGTTAGTGTCAATATACTGACTGTGCTATTATACTATAATTTTGTAAGATATTACAAAACTGTATACATGATAAAATATTATTTCTTACAACTGCATTTGAATCTATAATTTTCTAAAAATTAAAAGTTTAACTTAATTTAAGAAAAAAAAAACTCTACTGGCTCATTTGGTGCAGACCCAGTACCTCTTTTGTGAAGCAACCACTGAGGTGACTCCAATGCTCACTATGGGCATGAAGAGCCCAAGGAAGGAGTCAAGATTAAGAACAATGATCATGTTAACTGAGATGGTGGGGCAGGATGGCTCTGTAGTGAAGTTGAAGATTAAAAATTTTATGCCACTGGGTAAACTAATGAAAGCTTGTTGTGAACAACAGGGTTTGTCAATGAGACAGATTAGATCCTGATTTGGTGGGCAATCAGGGAAACAGACACATCTGCATAGTTGGAAATTAATTGCCCCAGAAGCAGACAGGAGGTGTCTATAATAATAAAGGAAACCACTATTTTATTCAAGAACTCTGTTCTTATAGACCAAGCTTTCATTGTCAGTCAGAAAACTGCAATTTGTTTCTACCAAATCCTGACTGCTACAGTATTGTTTTCGCTGTTCTTTAATTTTTCCCCTCCCCCATTCCTTTATTGTACATAAACTGGTGTATTTGCATAAGCATATTTTATTTCTTAAACTAAATATTTAATGGTATGCTTTGATTAATATCAGATGGAGATGGGAGAGGGGAAAGTACTGGTTTTGTGAAAATGCCCCCTTTCTCTGTTAATGGCATGCTCATTTAGCACTTACCTTTACAGTCAATAAAGTAATTTTGCCCTATTTTAACCAAAAACAAAACAATGTAAAAATCCTTACATACCTTGGTCAATTGGAGAATTTTAATGATTTTCATTTATCATGGTAAAACCAAAAACAATTTTGTAACTTTTTGTATGTAGCCATTACATGTAGGGCAATCAGTCTTTAAAAAGGGGTAAGTTACTTTTAAAAGAAAAAAGAATCCTAGATAGTTTTCTCTTCAAGACAAACATTTTGTTGCTTAAATAAACTTATTAAAAATGAAAATAATAAAAATAACCTATTGCAAAAAAAGATAACAGTTACAGACTATTCTACCCAGGAGCCCTATCTTACCTTCCAAGTAGAAATAATTCTTATATTTATGTTCTATAAATTTTTCTGGATCATAGAGTTAAAAGGATAACTTCTCATTGTTCTTTTGAAGCTACCATAAGCTTGGTGCCAACACTTGAAAGAAACAAAAAATAAAAAATGAAAGCCAGAGACCATTATCACTTATGAATAATACCAAGATCTAAAATAAAATACCAGGAAGTTATTATTTTAATTACTTCCAAGAATGCTCAGATGATTTAACATTAAAAAATTAACTCAGATAATTTATCCTGTTAATAGATCAAAGAAGAATAATAAATATCATCTCTTGATTAATCAGAAGTAATTCCTTATGAAAACTCATAGAAAATGCAAATAAGTATTTTTCATTAGTATGTTAAACAATCTTTCTGAAACTTTTAGCATCACACTATATAATCAATCAATAAGCCACTAGAACATTAGCATTTAAATATTAAGCATTAAAATGCCTGTTAACATTAAAGACAAGGAAAAATAACCAATATTACTATTATTATAACCGCTATATTCCTTAATAACTTCAGTCAAAAAGATTAAAATATCTGAAATATATTTAAAGAAAACTGAAAAACATCCTTTGTGAAATATAAAAGACATACATATGGAGATAGAAAGATATTTTTTGGACCTTGAAAGAAAAGTTTAATATAGATAGTATTATTAAACCACAGAAGTGATCTAAATATAAAAAACAATTCTAATGAAAATCTTTTTATTTTTTTGAGATAGAATTTCACATTGTCACACAGGGTAGAGTGCCCTGGTGTTATAGCTCACAGCAACTTCAGATTCCTGGGCTTAAAGGATCCTCCTGCCTCAGCCTCCCTAGTAGCTGGGAGTACAGGTCCCCACCACAACATCCAGCTATTCTTTTTCAGGGATGGGTCTCACTCCTGCTCAGGTTGGTCTTGAACTCATGAGCTCAAATAATTCCCTTGCCTCAGCACAGAGTGATAAGATTGTAGGCATGAGCCACCACGCCCAGCCATAAAATCTTAATGATATTGTTTTAAAGTTTGATCAAGTACAAATATTTCTAAATGAATCTTTCTCTATGTGTTATTAGAAATCATTTATTTTTTATTAAATACAATTTTTATATATTTATTTATTTTTATTTCTCTCAAAGTATTATGGGAGTACAAATGTTTTTTGTTACATGAATTGCTTTTGTAATGCTTGAGTCTGGGTTACAAGTGTGCCTGTCACCCAGATAGTGTTCATTGTACCCATTAAGTAGGTTTTTTGCCCATCCCCCTTTCCTCCCTTCCCCTTCATTGAGTTATACTTCCCTCATGAACAAGTGTGTTCATTGGTTAGTTCCAAGGAAAATTTTTTCATGTTTACTGGTTATTTGTCCATCTTCCAAAAAGCTTCTGTTCATGTCTTTTGCCCACTTTTAATAGTGTTGTTAATTTTTTCCTTTTCCTTTTTTTTTTTTGGTAGAGTCAGAGTCTCACTTTGTCACACTTGGTAGAGTGCTGTGGCATCACAGCTTACAGCAACCTCCAACTCCTAGGCTTAGGCAATTCTCTTGCCTCAGCCTCCCAAGTAGCTGGGACTACAGGCACCCACCACAACACCCCACTATTTTTTGTTGCAGTTTTGCCAGGGCCAGGTTTGAACCTGCTACCCTCAGTATATGGAGCCAGGGTGCTACTCACTGAGTCACAGGTGCCACCCATTAATTTTTTTCTTATGCTGATTTGTTTTCTCTTTCTCTAGCTCTGGAATTCTCTTAACAGTATGAATTGTATTGGTATGCCCAGTTAAATCTTTGAGACAGTGGGTGGTGCTTGTTGATGAGAATCAAGCACATCTGTTTGGTTGATTCAGTAAATGCTGTAAAGGGCTGTGCAAATGGACTTCCCTGTCAGTAGGTGCCACTAGTCAGCATGAACGAGGTAGACTGTTGCAGAACCTGTGACTGGCTCTAGTACTTCAGGAGGAGCACTCAAATGTCTGAGGTGGTAAATGGATCCCTGTAAATTCCAGGTGAGACCCTATTCTCTTCCATAATAGAGGCAGATATGGTGGCAATGAGGCTCACTGGGTGTGGGTGGGGTGGGCCTGCCCCCAGAAAGGTAGTTGTTTGGCCATGGGTCAAAGTTTCACTTCCAGATTCTGAGGAAAGCTACCAGGATGGGACAAGAAAATCTGCTTGTGGAAGTGGGTCCATCTGAAATTCAGAATGGCTATCAGAAGTGGATTTCACTCTTCCTTCTACTCCCTTGCTCTGTGGTCTCCCTATAGCATCCATGGGCAGGCAGGAGTTCAAACTAGCTGAGCTCCCCCAACGATTATGCTGCAGACTAGGGACTTCTCCACCCAGGATCCCATCTGGGTTAAGAGCAAAGCCTTTCTGTGGGGAGTGGGCTGCCCTGCAAGTGTACTGCAGCCAGTATCCACACTGCACTCTCATTCCAGTTCTACCCACTAGGGTGCCCTCAAATCTCCTCTCAGTGCCCCTGATAAATACAATCAAATCCTAGGGGAACAGTATCTGGCCTACAGGAATGTCCTTGGGTCCCTGAAAATCAATCCCTAACCATGCCAGGGAGGAGTATGCTGGTCTGGAATTGTCTATGATATGCTCAATAGATCTGATGCCCCCCCCCCCCACTTCACGGTATGCCCTGCTCCCATGGAGCCAGCACACACACAACACCTGTGAGGGCTGGTGAGTAGGGATCTTACGGTCTAAACCCCTTTTAGTCTTCTGTAGGACCCCAAGAAGAAAGCTCTGGGCCCTACTCTCTGTCAAAGCCTTGCTGGAGTGGCTCAGCTATTTCTTATAAGCAGTAAGTTGGGGAGAGGGAGAGGAAGAAAAGAGTCTAAATGGAGGAAAGCTAGCATTCTAGTGCTCTCTATCCTTCCCTCCAGAGGGTGGCCCACTCAGACTGTCTGGGCTTTGGGGTCCTGCATGTCTTCTAGGACCCACTGGACCACTGTGGCTCCCACAGTCTGAGCCAGAGTTGGGGATGTTTGTGTGGGAATGAGTAAGACGAAAACTGAAGGGCTAAAGTCCCCTGAGGAGGACAAAGGCACACAGTGCATAGAGAAGCAATATGGTACCTGCTGTCTCAGTTCCAGTCTGTGGTGGTGGGAAGTGCCCCAGGGGATGGGAGCCTAACACTTTCCACAAGAATCTCCCAGTTCACTGTTATCAGCAGCCCCTGGTCTCATGAGGGCAGAAAATATCTCCCACAGCTCAGAGCCTGTTCCACCTGCCCTTTTTGCTGGACTCAGCCTCTCAGGGGTTGATCTCTGCTAATATCTTGCTCCTTGTTTTGCTCTGCAACTTCTTCCCATGGAGCCTCTTGTAGATTCTGGCACCTTTCCCTCAGAATTAGACCTGATCTATGTTTGTTTGTTTGTTTCTCTTTCATCTAAAACTTTTCCTTCTTACTGAGATATTCTAGCAACTGGTGTCAACTAAAATATTTACTAAAGCTCTATTCTATTCCAAGCATTATGCTAGGCAGAGGTAATACCAATGACAAGTATATTTGGGTTTCAGTTTTGTAAGACTTATATTCATACACAAATAGGAGATAACCAAATTGTTAGAAATAGTTATCTTAGGGTACTAAGATTTTTGGTGATAATTTTCTCAATTTTGCTTGTCTTTATTTTCATTTTTTATACTGAAAATATTACCTGTGTACTTTTTGTTATTAAATAAAATAATCACTTAAAAATGTAGGAGATTCAAATTATTTTGTATATCACTGAAATAAATTATTTTAGGAATACCAGAATAAGAAAGATAGAAAAAACAAACTATCTCTGTATATTTGCTTTGCCCATGAGGTTTAAGAAAAAATATTTCTATTGTAATTTTTGCTATAAGGCATTCTTGAACAAGAAAATGCAAATACTCAAGCTTACTAAACAGCATAATATGTGGCTTTCATCTCTAATACCTTTACCATCTGTTCATTTCCACTAATCATTTTAATAATTTTTTTCTGACTTGTCAGTCAGTATATTAAGAAAATCGTGTGTGTGTGTGTATGTGTGTGTGTAAAACGGACCAAACATAGGTTTTATTTTTTCCCAGACTTTGTAATACATATAAATTATATTGTTAAAACTCAACTAGTTTGTTTTTAGATGAAATTAACATCTTCCTCCCATAATCATGTGTTTTTCTATCTTAGGTTTTCTTTCTGAAAAGCTTAGTTTCTACAAAGGCAAAATTCTCTCATCAATAAATATAATTTAGGCCAAGTGTTAGCATTGATTTGTTTTACTAGATAAGAAAATAAAAACTGAAAAAGTTTATTCAACTTTCCCAAAGTCACAAAACCAGTAAGTGTTAGAGATGAGATTTGAACCCAAAGCTTTGTGATTTCAGAATCTATTTGCCTGCTAATGTCCACAGTTTCTTAAGTCCCTGAACCATGATAAAATCCGTAGTCTAATGTAACTGCTAAGTGGTTATGCTTGCCACATTACACAAAAGGGAAAGCTATTTCCCACATGGTCTACAGTCATATTCAGGATGACCTGGAGACTCAAAATAAATAGTTTAAGTAATTCATGTTAGAAAAAAGGGAAGGAAGAAAGACATAAAGTGAGAAGGTCAATCAGATACGTACTGGAAAGGTTATTCATTGAAGGGGAAAGAATGTAGTTTGGAGACACAATGACTCATGATGTCCGTGATGTGGATGGGAAGTTGACTTGGAAACAAATCACAGTTCTGAAACAAGAATCCTTTGAGATTAAGAAGGTTTTCTTTACTTCAGTTTCTTATTCTCTGTGTAAAATACTTATATTTGTAAGTTGAAATTTCTTATTTTATCAGTGAAACCCATTCTTCTGAAAATGAAAAATCATTGGCTATGCAATAGTAAAAGTGAACTTAATGGTCAACTCTTAAACCCTTTAAGGAGAGGAGAAACTTCTATTTCTCTTTCCTATTTCTATTCAATTGTGATGCTGCTCTTCTCTTTAAGATTTTGTTGATCTTGTTATTTTGTTTAATTTAACCAAGTCCTTCCCTCTAATTTTGTATGTATACTTTGTATAGTTTTTTCTTCATTTTTTAAATTTAATTTTTAATTAAATCATAACTGTATATTTATGGGGTATGATGTCATGATTTGATATTCAGTATGGGATGCTTAAATCAAACAACTTTGTACAGTGTTTTGAGTCACCTTTTAATCATTTAGCTGGCCAAGCATTAAAATCAATTTTCTTTTTAATGTATTTAAATATAACCTGGGATATTGAAGCTACTTGGTTTACTATTTAGTTTATTACTTAAGATATTTTAGGCAAATAAAATATGAATGGTTTATTCTGAAATAAAGTTATTTTATTAATAATATGGAAATTCTTTATTTATTGATAACATTTTATCCTGAAATAAATTAACTATGAAAATGTTTTAATGATTCATTAAAGAATTATGACTTGGTAGCTCTACTTTATAGAAGAGAAATAATGTATAAAACAGCATTTGGGGAGAATAATGAACACATTTTATTTAGGGAAAAGGATTCAACGTATTTCACTATTAGTATGTTCTTTCATATATTTTACATAATATTCCATTTTATGTAATCAAGACTTTTACTATTAAGCAATAATTGAAGATGTAATAATGATTAAGTGTTTATACAGATCTCATTAGTATTAAATCTCGAGCAAACAGATTTAATGTGAAATGGAGATACTCCAAACTAAGCTTTTTGCAATGTATTTTGTTTTTCAAAATTTTGTTTTATTTTTAACAGTTTATATAGAAGCACACGATTTTTCTATGTAGTGTATTTACTTCTTAACTTTTTGTTTTTTGAAACAGAATCTCATTATGTCACCCTCAGTAAAGTGCTGTGACATCACAGCTCACAGCAACCTCAAACTCTTGGGCTTAAGCGATTCTCTTGCCTCAGCCTCCCAAGTAGCTTGGACTGCAGGCACCTGCCACAACACCTGGCTATTTTTTTTTTTGTTATTGTAGTTTTCATTGTTGTTTAGCAAGCCTGGCCAGGCTCAAACTTGCCAGCTGTGGTATATGTGGCTGACACTGTAACCACTGAGCTACAGAGCGCTGAGCTTACTTCTTAACTTTTTAAATATATCAATGTTCCAATTTTATTTTATTTTGTTTTTTCTCAAAGGAGGTGACAATTTCAAATGATTATTGAGATTTTATTCTTTTTTAAAAGTCAGAAATTCCTTTTTTCTTTGAATGTGTTTGAATGGGAGCCTTCTTTCTTAATCATTGGTGAATTTTTTTTAAATTATGACAGATTAAATTTTATTTTATTATTTACGGGAAGCTAGAGGGTGAAAAGTATGAAACATCATGCAGTTAATTTCAGTTTCTTGACCATGTAGATTATTTTAAATATAATATACACAAATGCTTTTTCCCTCAGAAATTAAAGTTTTTATCCTACTGATATTTACTCAGTCTATTGTCCACATCTACAAATCCTACAAACGTTTACCATAAAGCCTCACCATTTGTGGTGGTGTTTTGGGGGTTTTGTTTTTGTTTTTTTTCTTTTTGCTATTGTTTTTTGAAGTGGGCAAGTGATCCTGCAGATGGAAAGCCTACTCACAAAAAACTTGACAATATTTTTGAAAGATGTTTTCCTGCCCGTGCGTTGATGTTAGAGCGTGATAGTAATGCTCTGGTTTCCTCGTGGATGAGTGATTAGTTTTCCTCTGGATGCTCTTAGAAGAAACTTCATTATTTTTGGTCATATTTGTGAAAGAGAAAAAGAGACATAGTGTCTGTCGTGCTAAGTCCTCACAATATCTTTGCATTGAATCTGAGAGCAGTAGAGGGTTCATACAAAGACATGTGGTTCTCAGTAAGAGGTAAATTGTGTCTCAGTCTTATCAATGAAGGAAATTGGGTAGGAAATATTGTATACCTCTGCCAGGCCGTAATAGACATAAGGTTTGTGTGAGAGTGACCACTTGCTGTACAAAATACCTTGCAATTATAACACATCACGTATTTCCAGGTGCCAAGCAACTGCTGCTTGTTTTATAACTCCTTGCCAGTTTATTGTGTTTCAAACAATAGGTGATGCAGACCATGGGAACCTCAGTTAAAACCTATTCCCTAACGGTGTCCGGATGTCAGACATATTTTTGGTGCGAAAACAAAGTAGATAAAGCAGTGTCATTGACCATGACAAATAATACTTAGAGGTACCGAATTCTATGTGGAGGTTTATGCTAAATTAGGATGCACATTTGATTAGGGTAGGAATTGCTATGTATTTGAACATACAAGAAGAAAATAATTTTTCTGTCTGGAAATTCAATAAACAAGATGCCCAGCGTTTCCGGGTGTTTTTCAGAGTTAAATCAGTTTTTAAGTTTCCCTCCTTCTTTCCCAATAGTGCTCATTTACTTTGTTTCATTCTAAGGCATGACTATAAAGCCTTTTAATGTCCTTTCTGTGTTACAAGAGGGATTGGTTAAACTTAACTGTATTTTTCCCCCAGAGTATTTTTCAAAGAAGCATAAAAGAAAACTGTATCCTAATCTTATCAAATCATACCAAAAAGGAGGATTTTAAAAGAGGAACTGTCTCTTTATAACATTTTATAATACATGTATATTAAGAGAAGATGCATGTTATTTTTTAATTCATGATTTACTATTCAAGGAAACCTTTTGGAGGTAATGTTTAGCTTTAAAAGTATCTAGTGCTGCTTAGAATGATCTTTATTTTGTTTTTATATCACCTGTTGCCTCAACTTTTTAGGTAATAAAACCGTCTTTATTTTTCCTCATTTTATCTCAGCATACTCTGTGTAGTCTGTATTTGTGCTAGCTGAGCTAAGGCTCACGGTCACTTCAGTGAATGTCAGGAAAGTAGTGACTGGGACTTATTTCATGCCCAAAGGAAAGTGACAACTTCCCTCAACTGACTGTGAATCAGCCATACCACAATCAAGCTCTTTGCGTATCCAGAAACATGGCACACTTCTCTTCAGCTTGACATGTACTAAGTTATTATAAGTTAGATTTGAGCAAAGTAACATTTGTCTTGTGACCCAACTTATAGTTTAAAAAATATTTATTTATTTATTTGAGACATAGTCTCATTCTGCTGCCCTGGGGTTGAGTGCCATCTTAGCTTATAGCAACTTCAAACTCTTGGGCTTAAGCGGTCCTCATGCCTCAGCTTCCCAAATGTCTGGGACTACAGGTGTCAGCAACAATGCCTGGTTAATTTTCCTATTTTAGTAGAGACAGGAGTTTCACTCTTACTCAGGCTGGTCTTGAACTCCTGAACTGAAGTGGTCTGCCTGACTCGGCCGCCCAGAGTGCTAGAATTATAGGTGTGAGGCACTGTGCCCGGCCTATATACTTTTAAGTTTATCTAACTAGAATAACTACATTTCAATTATGTATTAAAATTAAACAACTGGTCCTTCATTTAAAAGTTACTATGCATTAAGTGAAAGTCTTTTAAACACCAAAATCTCCATTTTGTATGTTAGAATATTAGGATATGGGTATGGATGCACAGATGGATGGATGGATTGAATTGTGCATTTACAAGTGGAATCTTACCTTTTACAGTGATTCACTTTTTTTTCCCTCAATGGTTTGCCCAAATTTAACTTCCTAAATACATGAGACTAAAACAAAGCAGAAAATTTTAAGCTAGAGAATTAAGTAAGATTCACTGTTCTATTGAAATCTCTAAGGAGATAAAAGAGCTCTGAAAATTACAATCAATACAATTATGGCTTAACTATTTAAAAAATCAGGTTGCATTTGAATTTTGAGGAATCTTGATATAAATAAGTCCGTGAAAAATACAATGAACCTCTCTAAGAAAAAAGAACCTGCTTTTATTCAATGTCCAAGTTCAATTTACATAGTAGCAAAGGAGGAGAGAATGTGAAGAATTGGAAAGTGTCTAATCTGTGCCAAGGGGTTTATGAAAATAATCTTATTCAGCTGCTATGAAATAGGGTTATCTCCATTTTGTAGTTTGGGAAATCTATTTAAGCTATGACTACATTGTGTAACAAATAAAAGAATAAGATTTCTCACGTAGCATTCTCTTTATTTTTATTGTCAAGTTAATATAACATTTCCAGATATGATTGTTTGGATCAAGGGCTTCTGAACATTTAGATTTTATTGACCATTAGAGGTACTTAAATTCAAGCAAATAATCAAAAACTATTTTAAAGACTGAATAATATTGTCATTTTTTAATTTTGCCGAGTTAAGCCATTTTTTAAATTTTGCCTACTATCACAATTTTATTTTAAAATATTAAAAAAAAAAAAAGGAAAAGGCTAGAACCCCAGAATGAAAGACATACCTTGAAATTGGTAAATGTAGCTTTGAGAAAAACACCTTACACTGGCTCATGTGATCTGATTGCAAAGTGGACTGATGAAAACTTTACCTATCTTGGTCTGCAGATGAGCAGTAAGAAAACATTGGCTTGGGCTGGGCACAATGGCTCACGCCTGTAATCCCAGCACTCTGGGAGGCCAAGACAGGTGGATTGCCTGAGCGCACAGGTTTGAGACCAGCCTGAGCCAGAGCAAGACCCCATCATTAAAAATAGCTGGGTGTCATGGTGGGTGCCTGTAGTCCCAGCTACTCAGGAGGCTGAGGCAAGAGAATCGCTTGAGCCCAAGAGTTGGAGGTTTCTGTGAGCTATGACAGCACAGTACTCCACAGAGGGCAACTAAATGAGACGCTGTCTCAAAAAAAATAAATAAATAAATAAAAAAGAAAGAAAGAAATCATTGGCTTATACTATCGATCCCTAAGGGGGGAAAATTCTATTTAAGATCATGAACATTTAAGAAAGCAGAGCTTTCTACTTAGGTGACATTAAGGTGTATTCATGTACTAGATGACCATAACTTTATCTAAGAGACTTATCCAAACCTTAAGCTGCACTTCCTTTTATAGGGAGAAGAAGACTAAGTTATTCTAGGTCTTCAAAAATGATTTTCATAATCATTACCTTTAAGAAAATTTTTCAACAATCAAGGAGAAAATAAATGCTCTTCCTGGGCTATGAGTGAGGGGCTGGAAAAAGTCAAAGAAAACAAAGCGTGTGAGCTGCCCAGCCCTGGGGAGGGTAGAGCTCCAGACAAAACATGGCGGGACACAGGGGACACCAAATGAGAGGCCCTGGCAGGGACAGACACTGGCGACCATCAGGTAATCTCAGGTGTAACAGCTCCTGTTTGAGCAAAGGCTCACCTGGACCAAGAGACAACACAAAGACCAGGGCCCTCTCTCAATGGCAGCGTTACACACGAAAACCACGGGATCTAGATAGCCAGAGAAGAAAAGCAGGAACGGGTAGGAGAGGGCCTGCAAAGGCGGTATACTAACTTAGAATTATCTTAGATACTTAGAGTAATAGAGAATATTAAATGTTTTCTCCAAAGAAAGTTGTGTTCAATTATAGAAAAATTAAGTTATAGTTTAGTCCCAAGTTGGGACTAAACGTATTAAACCACTATAAATATTTGAGTTAAACTGATTATCAAAAGGAGAATTGGAACTTGATATCTTGCTTTTCTTGTTCTGGAGAAATGTTTATGGTGAGATCAATTAATAGGTAGCAAAACAGTTTGGCTGAAAGTTAAAAGAGATCCAGAGAGAATCAGCTAATTATTCAGGTTGCCTACTTTAGTCCCTTAAAAATGTTAAGCAATAGTCACACCTAATTTTACACATATTTTCTCTGCCTTAAAAATTTCAGGAAAAAAAATTTAGGTAGGAAAAAGGGTTCTCTCAAGTCTCAAGTTCTTACAGGCCCTATTTTGAGAGGGGTGTTAAAATAATCTTTGATTAGAACACTGTCTAATTGATTTGTTAATCAATTAGATTGATTGTTCTGAAGCCTGTTCTCCATATTGAACCATGTGATTTACACAAGCAAATTAATCTTTGAAAGCCTCAGTTTCCCGATGCCTAATATTGAAATAATGCTACCTTTCCTGCCTTCCTAGCTGCATTTTTGCAAAACTGAAAGTGGACCGTGTGATGACAGTGTTTTGCAAACTGAAAGGCACTGTACAGATACAGGGTATGGCTGATGTGACAATGTGACATACATGAAGTTACCTCCACTGCCCTGACCAATTTTATGTAAGTTTATGAAGACTCCTTCTTCAGATGTGCACTTGACCTCATTACTAATTTAGACAACATCTTATCATGTACATGGTAATAAAATAAATAGATCGAAACATCTATCTTATTAGAAGTTAAACATGAGGCTTACGTCCTTGTGGAACTGTGCTACACAAATGGAAAAGTTCTGAATGACAGTAAGAAAAAAATCAAAGCTTTTCTTTCTTTTTTTTTTTTTAAAGCCAGAGTGTCAAGCTATTGCCCTGGGCAGAGTGCCATGGCATCACAGCTCGCAGCAACCTCCAACTCTTGGGCTTAAGCAATTCTCTTGCTTTAGCCTCTCAAGTAGCTGGGACTACAGGCGCCCACCACATCACCCAGCTGGGTTTTGGTAGTTGTTGTTGTTGCAGTTGTCGTTGTTTAGCTGACCCAGGCTGGTTTCAAACCCGCCAGTCTGGGTGTATGTGGTCAGCGCCCTACCCACTGAATGATGGGTACTGCCAAAGTTTGTATTCTTTTGCAAAGACTTAATGAAATGACACCATGACAGAATTTATGACTTTCTGAGCAAGGTAGAATATTAGTGTTCTGATTAAAGCAGGGATCATTATGCATGATAAATCTGAAAGACACAATCACACGTTAGTAATCTAAAGTTTCTGGGTTCTCTGATGGTAGAAGAGAATGTTAAATTTTAGGTAAAAAAAAAAAAAAAAAAAAAAAAAAAAAGAGGTCCGTAATGGATGATAATATCAGTAGTAGCTCTTATGTATTCAACATGTTCTCTGAATCACTTTTTCATGTATACTGCTATTTATTCTAAACATCAGCATGGGCTATTATTCTCCCTTCACAAATAAGAAAATGGCTTATTGAGGTTATATATTCAAGGCGATGCCACCCAACTATTCAGCGGCAGACACACAGATTCATCTCCTTTTACACACAGATTCAAGGGATAGGGAGAAAATAACTTTCTTATATTTTCTTAACTAATTCACTCTGGCAGTACATAGAGTTACACTGTACATAGTTCAGTGCGACGAAAATTTCCCCTCCTACTTGGAGAAGTCAATTGCCTGTGAAGAAAATCAGGAGTTTTGAAGTATCGAGAGCTGTTCTAGATCCTTGTTAAGTTTGCACAGAATTAGCAATAAAGTTTAGGATTTGTGTGAGCACCTATTCAATGCCTTCACTGGGCACTGTAGAGAACACAACAATAAATAATATGAATTACCAGTTCTTTGGGAACTTGTGTTTTCCTTGGCAAGAAAACATACACAAATAATATTGATTCCAGGCAATATTAGTAAAAGTAGGAGGAGGAAGGACACTTCTGGTAAGAAGTGAAGAGAAAAGAGGCAAACAGGAAAGAAAGAATGCTGAGGCTTTGCTGTTTCTGCAGCTTCATAGTTGGTTTCTTCTGGATAGAGACGGAGGAAAATCATTCCAGGTATGAGGATTTACATGGATTGGAGAGGCAAGAAATGGGGAAGCATCCTCACTTTTCGAGCAGCAAGCTGTAAAGGTGAAGAGACGGCAAAGGTTCTTAAAGGCGATGTGAAGAAGGTCTGACTGATTCAGTGCCCAGTGATCAGGTCTGACCGAGTTAGTGCCCAGTGATAAGGTTTGAATGAAGGTCTGAAAAGAACAGTTATGCTTTTAAAGAATTCAATTGTAGGCACACAGAAAAGAGGAAATGTGAGAGCTGAACAAAGAAATTTTTTCCAAGAGATTTGGTAGACTTTGAACATTTGCCTTTCAGCATAATTAGAGAATTAGAGCCTGTTTGAAAGTTACCTATAGAATTGGTTCATTGAGGTCTTGGAAGTAGATAACAAATAAAATAAAAAGGAAAAGGAAATTATCAAAGATTAAAAAGGAAATTATTTGAAATGCTTGCATTTGGGATGTGAGAAGAAAGAGTAGAGTCCAAGAAGAATAAGAAAAATAGTTTTAAAAACCATTTTCTCTAGCTCAGCACCTATAGCTCAAGAGGCTAAAGCGCCAGTCACATACACCAGAGCTGGTGGATTTGAATCTGGCCTGGACCCGCCAAACAGTAAAGACAACTACAACCAAAAATAGCCAGGCGTTGTAGCAGGTGCCTACAATCCCAGCTACTTGGGAGGCTGAGGCAAGAGAATCTCGTAAGCCCAAGAGTTAGAGGTTGCTGTGAGCTGTGAGGCCACAGTACTCTACCCAGGGCAACAGCTTGAGGCTCTGTCTCAAAAAAAAAAAAAAAAAAAAGCCTCGGATTCTGCATTCTAATGGTTAAAGCTAAAGCCTCTACTGAGAAATAGAGGCAATTGTTGTATAGTGCAATAGAACTGCCATAGAAAATAAGATTAGAGACTGCATCCTATGTGTAAGATTTATAACTCTTACAGGAGTGTTGGCAGTAGAGCCTCAGAGCCAAATCCATGTGTGGGGACAGTAGACAGTAAAGAGAAGGAGGACTTTACATAGAAAGAGTCAATCCAGGTAATTCGATCCACTAATTAGATAAATTTGGAAAACCTGAATTATTGGGCCAGCGATGCACTTTGATAAAATTCTATAAATGATTTCTAAGATTTGTTGCCTTTAAGCCACTCACATGCAAACTAAGAGTTGAAGCCTGACTCAGATATAATCAGATCTGAAGTAATAAAAAATGCTTCTCCTTTGAAAAACTTAAATGCAAACTTGTGGTCTTTCAAAATAGGAACAAAGGAAAATATAAATCAAAGGCTCCTAAAAATCATCCTTTTACCAGGTGTACCAGGGAAGAAACAAAGAGTGAGGCAGTTTTCCAAAGTAGAAAGAAAGATGGAAAGAAACCTGCCTGGTGAGGAAGGATGTCACGGGAAGTGCAACGTGGGTGTAGAAGGAGTTATTGGGGAAAGATACAGAGAAAACTTAGTGTTTGTTATAGAACAGAAGTGTAGCATTTTTTTAAAAGGCATTTTTAAAGAATTCCCCTTTGCTCATTCAAAGTTCAAAGGCTAGAGGAAATAATAGGAAATTGGGGGAATTGCAGGCAGCTGCCATCTGTGGTCTTTAGGTCTGGAGTTGACATTGTGACCCTCTATTAAGAAGCTCCCCAATGTGAACTAAGAGAAACAGCATGCCAATTATTGCCCTTGTAAGGCCAACAGAGGGAATTTGCAAGCACCATGACTTAAGCTTCTAAAAGAGACTTGCAAAGTATTCAAGCAATTAACAGTGTAAGATAGTCAAGGGAGACATCAAAAAAAGCCCTGCACTCCAAAGTGGTATTCCCTCTACCCTGTAAAGATTGGAACCAACATCTGCTTACTGCAAGATTCACACCCCAGCAGATGTGACTCTTCACTTACTGGTGCTTCCCACTCACACAGAACCACACCACTGATTGAAAACACACAAACATGTTTTTGTGATAAATGTTTCCCTAATGGTCAAATACATTATGTGAATTCAAGACAATTATTCTTTTCGATGAAGGAACATTCATTTCTTTATCAACTGAGTAACACTTCCTTGGTTGTGTCTTCCATAAGTGACAAAAACCTAAATCAAACTGACTTAAGTATATTTTAAATTTATGTATTAGTAATCAAAAAGAGCTGATACGTATATTCAATTTCAGGTAAGGTTTGAACTAGTAGCTCAAGTCATACACCCAAAGGCCCATTATTTACCATCTCCCTACCATTTATGGCAATGATTTTATTCTTAGGCTTTAAGATCATTCCCTCTAGCTGCAGTTTAAAATTCTCTCCAGAGGGTAGTTAGTATTGCTTCTGCAGGTCCTGAGTTCACCTCCTCATACCAAGCCTCTCAGGGAATAAAAAGAGGCATTTTCCACCCACTAGCCTTGCCAAGTGTCCTGTCACACCTTGTAAACTCTTCCTGAATTATCTGTCAGTCCAAGGCAGGGATATACCGATAGCTTAACTAGGATCATTGTAATAGAAAGTGAGTGGAGAGTGGAGTCAGTCTCACCTCTATCTCTTATCAAGAAAACAGAAAAGAGTGATTCCCCAGAGGGATATTGTGGTGCTGATCTACTTGCCTCCCCTTGAAACAAAGTAAAAGCAAAAATGTAAGAGAGGTCATGAAATAATGCTAGGTGTCCACTAAAATCTCACTTAGACTCATGACTTAAGGGATGATCTAAATTATAGAGTTTATATTTTTTCCTAACCAGAGACAATTAATTGCTTGATCATAATGGCTGGAAAGTAGAGATCAGAACAAACTTTAAGCTCATTTAATACATCAATCAAATATAAATACTGAATCAAAAGAAGACCATTTGGAAAGTAGAATACAGTTTCATTGGTTCCCATTTAAAGAAAATGTTTCTACCGGCCAAGATAAAGGTTTAGTAGGCTTACTTCCCTGGGCAGATTCATTCTCTGTAATGCTATACCCTTCTCAGCATATCCCCACCAGTATATAGTAAATAGCATGTCAGTATACTTTGCAGACTCAGTTTGATCCTCATTTCCAAGGTAGATATCCCTAGAAGAAAAATATCTTTTCAGTGTAGATTATTAAATTAGTTGTCTGGAATAAGTCAATTGCTGGAAAGGCCAACTGGCCTAAATTTTCACAGGGCCTAATCAACTTTTGATAACCAATAAATAAACAGAAGATATTACTGAATACTCAGTGTGACTTAAGCTGCCTATCTGACTTTGAAATACATATTTCTGGGAGGCTGATCTTCATGGATGGAACTCAAATGAGAGAGAAAATAGGAGACTTTTTTCTGACTTTAATCTGTATGCAGCATTGCTACAAAAATTTTCCATCTGTACCTTAAAAATATGCTGGAAATTTCAGGAAACAGAAGGACTTACATTTCTAACCAAAATTTTCTCATCCACTTATGAATTTAGCAAATACTCCTAAGGAAGTGACAAGGATATTTGATAAATGAAGGTAACACCACTGCAAAGCAAAATAAAACCTTGCATATTGATTTTAATTTGAAATAATGCTGTTTGAGATTGAGGAAGAAAACAAATCTTTCTACTGCAATGATAATTTGAGCAGAAAACTCATTCTGAAAATTTGGTTTCACAAGTATTAATTCTGATAAATCATGGATTCCCGTTTTACTGGAGGATTATAGACATGTTTTATGTCTTCATTGGTTGAAAAAAATTACTTCTAATTCTAATACCTGTTACTTTCCTTTGATGATTATGTAGGAACAGAAATAGTTTTCTGATATATGTGTAAAATGTAACCAGTTTTTATATATATATATAGATATATGTGTGTGTGTGTATTTGTCAAATGAGTCAGATTTAGTGGTAAAAATAGAATAGCAATGACACTGAAAGTTGATTATTTTGAGACTTAAAGAAAAATTAATGGCTCGGCGCCTGTGGCTCAAGTGGCTAAGGTGCCAGCCACGTACACCTAAGGTGGCGGGTTCGAATCCCCAGCCTGGACCCGCCAAACAACAATGACGGCTGCAACCAAAAAATAGCCGGACGTTGTGGCGGGCGCCTGTAGTCCCAGCTACTTGGGAGGCAGAGGCAGGAAACTCGCTTGAGCCCAGGAGTTGGAGGTTGCTGTGAGCTGTAATGCCACGGCACTCTACCCAGGGGGATAGCTTGAGGCTCTGTCTCAAATTAATTAATTAATTAATTAATAAAAGTGAAAATCTTAAAAAATATATTTTGACAACCTCTGCATATTGATTTGCCCAGCACCACTGTGGGTTGAATTTGCCGCTATTTGTTAGTGCTTTATTTATTTCTTTAGTGAGTTAGCTGAACAGCCGCTATGACAGTCTATTTTTCCTTAGTGTCTAGCCTCCAGTGTTCCTGTCAAATATTCTTTTTTTTTTAATTTAAATATATTTAGGGACACAAGTTTTTGCTACATGGATGAATTATATAAGACTGAAGTCAGAGGTTTTAGTGTACCTGTCAGCAGAATAGTGTACATTGTACCTGATCCCCTTCTTAGTCTTTAATGTCCATTCTGCCACCCTATGATCATATACACCCTTTGTTTAGCTCCCACTTACAAGTGAGAACATGTGGTATTTGTTTTTCCATTCCTAAGACACTTCACTTAGGGTAATGTCTCCAGTTCCAATCAAGTTGCTGTAAAAGACACTATTTCGTTCCACTACTCATGGCTGAGTAGTGTTCATGATGATACACACACACACACACACACACGCATACACACAAACACACATACACACACCACATTTTCATTGTCCCCTCATCAGCTGATTGGAACTTAGGTTGGTTCCATATCTTTACAATTGTGGGTTGTGTTATAAATATTTGGATGCAGGTGTTTGTTTGTTTGTTTTTTTAATAAAATCACTTCCTTTCTGTTCAGTAGATACTTAGTAGTGAGATTGCTGTATTGAATGGTAGGTCTACTTTTAGTTCTCTCAGGAATCTCCATACTGTTTTCTACAGAGATTGTACTTAACTGCATTCCCAACAATAAGGTATAAGTATTCCCTTTGCACCACATTCATGCCAACATCAATGGTGTTCTGACTTTTTAATACTTGCCATTCTGACAGTAGTAAGATGCTATCTCCTTGAAGTTTTAATTTGCATTTTGCTTATTTCCATTTTCCTGTTGAGCATATTTTCATATTTTCTTTGATATTTGTCTTTCTTTTTCTGAAAAATATCTGTTCATGTCTTTGCTTACTTTTTGATGAGACTGTTTGGTTTTTCTGCTGATTTGTTTGAGTTCTTGGTAGAATCTGGATATTCGTCCTTTGTTCGATGTATAATTTTTGAATATTTTCTCCCATTCTGTAGATTGTCTATTTACTCTTCTGATGATTTCTTTTGCTGTGAAGAAACTTTTTAGTTTAAATAAGTGTCATTTATTTATTTGTGTTGTTGCCGCATGTCTTTGGGGTTCTTAGCCATGAATTCTTTGCCTAGGCCTATGTCTAGAAAAAATTTCCCTATGCTTCTTCTAGAATTTTTATGGTTTCAGGTCTGATATTTAAGTCTTTAATTCCTCATAAGTTAATTTTTGTATATAGTAGGAATCCTGTTTTATTCTTCTGCATGGCATGTGACTATCCAATTTTTTCAGCACTGTTTAATGAATACAGTATCCTTTCTCCATTGCATATTTTTGTCTGCTTGGCCAAAAATTAAGTGTTTGTGCCCATATGGTTCTGTTTCTGGGTTTTCTCTATGCTGTTCTATGGGTCTATGTGTCTACATTTTAGTACCATGCTGTTTTGGTTACTAAAGACTTATAGTATAATTTGAAATCAGATAATGTGATTCTTCCAAATTCATTTTTAGTTAGGGTTGCTGTGGCTGTATGAAGTTTAAGATTTTTTTAATATCTGTGAAAAATAACACTGCTATTTTGATGGAAATTACATTGAATTAACAATGCTGATTCTTCCAATCCATGAGCATGGGATGTTTTCCGTTTGTTTGTGTCATCTGATTTTTTTTCATTAGTGTTTCATAGTTCTTCTTGTACAGATCTTTCATCTCCTTGGTCAAGTATATTCCTAGGTATTTAATTTCTTTGCAGCTATTATTAACTATTATTATTCAAGTGTATAGAAATGCTACTAGAGAAATTTAAAAGCATTCTCTCTTTAAAATGGAATGAGAAAAGGATGTCCACTGTTGCCAGTTCTATTCAATATAATGCTGGAAGTCCTAGCCAGGACAATCCGGCTAGAGAAAGAGATAAAGGGCATCCAAATGGGAAAGAGGAGGTCAAACTATTTCTATTTGCCAGTGATAGCATCTTATACCTTGAAAACCCTAAAAACTCCACTTACTCCCCCCAAATTCAATAATTCTCAGGTTACAAAGTGCTCCTTTTTTAGCTTTATCTCTTAGCCTAGCTACCTAGAAGTTGTCTCTGGTACAGCATAAATCACTTGGTGTTAAGTGTTGTGCTTTAGTCCCTTTACCCAGTTAGATATATATATATATATATTTTTTTTTGCAATTTTTGGCTGGGGCTGAGTTTGAACCCACCACCTCTGGCATATGGGGCCAGCGCCCTACTCCTCTGAGCCACAGGCACTGCCCCCCGGTTAGATTTTTATACTTTACCATGGCATGTGTTTGTGGTTTGAAGGCTATCAGCACAGTTCAAGGAGTTTATGTTTTTGCTCCATGTTTCAAATGGAGAATAGTAGTTTAGATTTTGCCCTGATAACTCCTGAGAAAGCATAATTTTGAACCAGCATACATTCTTCCACACTGCAAAGGATGAACGTGATTTTATTTTAAAATCTGGTTCCCTAGGAGTTGCCTCTAAGTAAGTGTAACTTGCAATTCAGTCAGTGGTTTGTCAGAGACTGTGCTTAAGCCCCTGTGCCAGTGAGTCTTGCGTTCCTCAGTGATTGAACCATATGCTGCTGAAACATTTTAGAGTCCACTCCACTCCCTGCTGTGACTGCTCATCAATGGGTGATATCTAGAGCTGCTCATCAATGGGTAATATCTGACCAGCAGGGTTGACTGAGATCCCAAGACAGCTTTTCTTCAGTGTCTCTGTCTTTGGTTTTCTCTATTAAACTTCTTAGTGCTCTGCCATTTTGCTCAGCTTCTATTTGTATCATGACAGCTTTTTTAATTTTGTTAAAATCTCCATTTGTTTTTAGACAGCACATTACTCCACATAGTCTTTTTCCTCAAGCAGAGCTAAGAGCCCTTTGCCCTTAAGGCCTACCTCTCATCCTGAGTAAAATCTCTGGCCACTGCACAAGAGCTACAAGCAGAGATAGTGGCCTGCTTCTGCAAAGTGACACTCTTGCTGCATGGGTGACTGTGAGGGGCTCTCACTGGTGGCATAATATAGTGCTCCCTGATCATCTTGCTTGCCCTTCCCAGAGTGACATCTCTGCCAAAAAGTGAGTTAAAGCAGAAGCTGTAAGAGCCCTGCTGTGTGATTGGCATCCCATGTCTAATCATGGCTTCTGTCTTTTCAAGGTGGCTTGGGTGGAGGAACAGCCATACTTGCTAGGAACAAAGGTTCTGCATCATGGGGCTAAGGAAGATGAGAAAATCCAGTAACCTACTTCTTATAAGGCTAAAAAAAGATAGAAAGCACCTTCTCCCCTCAGGTACCCAGGTTAGCATTCCTGGGATAGTTTTCATAAGATGGAGTTTGGGGAGAGGAGATGAGAAAGAGAGTAGATTGTGGTTCACATGCCACAGACCCTACTGTTCTTAATGAGATTTAATAGATCATTTTGAGCAAATATTTCTCCACTTTCTATATACTCTTAGGACAATAACTAAGTACTTTAAGTAATTTTTAAAAATAATTTCCTCCAGTTAAATTGTTTCTGTTTTAAAAGAGAGGAGGATATTGCTATATTGCCCATACTCATCTTGAACTCCTGAACTCAAGTATTCCTCCTACTAAGCCCTCCTAGTAGCTCAAACTACAGGCATAGTTCCAAGGTAAGTTGTTGTTTGTTAAGGAGAGAGTATGCCTTGCTATTCACTCCTCCATTTCAGACTGGGATTACAGAATATTTTCAACATTGAAAGTCAAGAACATAAACATTCTGGTAAAACCTTTAACAAAGATGGGCGGCGCCTATGGCTCAAAGGACTAGGGTGCCAGCCCCATATACTGGAGGTGGTGAGTTCAAACCTGGTCCCAGCAAAAAAAAAAAAAAAAACTTTAACAAAGAAGAGTTACACAAACAAAGTTTTTTGTGTATAAAACTGCTCAAGCATCCTGGTAAGCTGTTTGAAATAATGATTTATTACAGATCATAAACCAGAGTTTCCTCAGGTTGTTTGGATACTATTGTGCCCTGTTTTAGAGAAACATGCAGAATGCCTCAAAGTGTGCTTTTGATCACTGAAAATCAGAGGGAAGGGAAATTGGGTAGACTTCATTCTGTCTAACATAACCGTTTTGTTTAACACAGTGATATTGAAGGCAAGGGAGCAATCTTACACTCCCCTTCATCCTGAAGGAAGAGTCTGTTCTAGACTTGGTAAGGCTAAACACAGTCTGCCACATAAGAGGGAGCACTGTGTGTAAAACTGCTCAAGCATCCTGAATAAGTTCCACCAGTGCTTTGCAAATTCATTCCAATAGCTGGTAACCAGAGGGCGTTCCACCATCTGGAAAATTGGCTGCTATTTCAGTGATACCAGAAATCAAACTATTGACTGGCTGGAAAGAACTATCAGTGTCACATACATTTGGTGATTTAGAGGCAGGTAGAATTTCTGTGGGACATGAAGAAGATGCCTTGAGTTCCTCAATTCCTCGGCAAATCTCAATATTTGTTCATGTTAAAATTCACCCTGTAAAAGTGTGGTCCATCTTTCCAAACTGTTGAGTGTTTTGTAGATTCTCACTCTGTCATCCACATAATCTGAATCCCCACCTACCACCAACCTAATGTCTGATTGTATTAAACCTAATCCAATCTTGGATGAAACCATGTAGTAAGAGGAGGATGAACATTAGGTACTCAAGAAACCTCCCAACATAGTGGTTCTCAGATACCTCAATTTTTTGTATAAAGAAAAATTTTTTTTAAATGGGGAGAACTATCTGAAATTAATGGCCTTAGCTTGGTGCCCATAGCTCAATGGTTAGAGATCCAGCCACATACACCAACATGCACCAGATGGGTTCAAACCCAGCCTGGGCCTGCTAAACAACGATAACAATAACAAAAAAAAACATGCAAGTGTTGTGGTAGGTGCCTGTAGTCCTAGCTACTGGGAGGCTGAGGCAAGAGAATCACTTAAGCCAGAGAGTTTGAGGGTGCTGTGAGCTGTCACACCACAGCACTATACTAAGGGTGATATAGTAAGACTCTGTCTCCAAAAAAATAAATAAATAAATAAATAAATAATAAAATTCATGGCCTTTTATTTTCACAAAGAGGATATGGAAGAAAATGGAAAAAATATTACTATCTACTGTTACCATATCATAATCTTAATGTTCAAACTGTAGAGAGAACAAAAATCTCAAAATGAAAATCAGTTCTTATTTTTTTAAAAAAGGGACAGTAGACATCCATGCACACACACACTCCCAAATACGAATAAATTAATGTGCTCCATACACTACAATTATCTATATTTATTCATTTATGCACAGACCAATGAGATTAAGCCCCACATCATATCCATGAGGCATACCAAGCTAACATAGCTACATTTATAATCTACATTTATAATCTAGTGTACCTGTGATGAGTTGAGTGCCTGGTAAACTTGTTTCTGGTCCTGGCTGCAGTGCCAGTTAAACTGTGGCCTTTTTCTGGCACAATCTCAATGAAACAGGGTTTGTTTTTTCCCACCCAGGGACTGAATATTTTAATAGTCATGGATTGGCTTTTCATAGGTGCTTGTTTCAGTCCTGTTGGTATATGTCATGTTCTGGCAGGAAGCACTGGGTGAAAATTATCAAGGCTCAAAATATAGCCTAGAAAAACATGAAAACAATGTGCTTTTGTGGGTTTGGATTTCTGTTTCTGGAAAGAATTCTAACATTTCTACCACATTCCCAGCAGGGAAGATTTCTTTTTTCTTTTTCTGTCCTTTTACTTACTAACGCGGAATGTTAAGCATCTAGGGACATTAATTAACATCAGTCTGCCAATTTCAAAACCATAATAATTTGTAGTTTTTTCGGTTGGAAAGGTGATACATGTACTGATTAGGATGGCAAAAGAGAAAATAAATTATTTTTGGATTTTTTATTTTCCTAATGGGCTTTAAGGAAGCACAGGTGCAAAGCTTTTGCAGTCAGAAAAGCAAAAATAAAATTTATACATTCCTGAAGCCAACACTACCTTCTTGTAAAGTAATATTATCTTACCTGAAGTATGAATTAACTCATATGCTGATAGAACAAAACTGAGATCCTTGCATTTTTTGTGAGTCATAGCTAATGGTCAAAAGTCCTCTCTTGGTGCAAACTCTTGCCTAAGATTTCTGCACATGACTGAAATAATAGCTGCCTACAGCATGTCTACTAAATATATGTCTACCTAGTAAACAGAGAAGGTCTCTCTCCACCACACAACTCCTTGATAGGAAGTTTAGCTTTTTCATTCAACTGAAACTGACTAAGACGATACAACAGGCATGTGGAAATACCAAGTTTGGTCGATCCCAGCCTTTCTCCCTAAATTTCAACATTAATGCAATGTCACTCTCCCCGTTCTAGTTCTTAAAATGGTCAGACACCAATTCTGATAAGCTCATCTGAAGGTAAGAATGGCAAAGTGTGTCCTAGCTGAGCTCCAGAGGTTATTGTTACAGTTTTTGGTGGCCATCCTTACTTGACAGACTTTGTAGGTCTTCAGAGAGATCAACTGCGTTTTCATTGCACTCGCTGTTTTCTTAGGCACCTAGGCCTGTTTTACAAACCTGGTAGGCAACTGTGGTACTTCACACCTAACCTCCAACTATTGTACCTCAAGTCAGAAGCAACATAGGCAGCATAAACTTCAATTTCTAGTGCCTTCTTTCCTTCTTTTTTAAATTTCAAAATAGATTGTAAGTAGGTAAAATCCTTTTCCTAGTTTTTATATTTACCAATTCTTTATCCCATTCCCATTAACCCATCCGTCTTGAATAGGAAGTTTAGCAAAACCAAGAATTAATTTACTGAAAATTTATCAGCTTTATATTAGATGAAGTCTTGCATAAGGAGAATTACATAGAATTACACAAAAGATTGAATCTTCTTACTAATTATATGGATAATATTATTTTACTTTCTCGTGTACCTTCAAAATCATTTGTCTCTTAATAATTTCAAACTATACAGATCTACCTGTGACTGTTGAATCACATACATGAAGAGACAAAAGAAACCACTGAGGTAATAGGAATTAATTTTCAAGTAAAGTTGGTTATAATAAACTTGTGAGATAATATATTCATGTTTATTATTCTTATGCAAACTATATTTAGAGTTGTGGAATACTTTTCCTAAGAGAAGATATTTCCAAATATAGTAGATGAAAATATAATAATTTGGTTTTTTTAAAAATATTTTTAAAATTTTTATTGTATGAGATTGATTGAGGGTACAAAAATTAGGTTCCACTAATTGCATTTGTTAGATAAAGCCCCTCTTATAATTGTGTCCCACCCTCAGGAGGTGTACTATCCACTGTGAACCCATTCTCCTCCCCCTGCCCCTCTCCCCACTTGTTCATACCCCTACCATGCCCTCCTTGTATTAGCTCATCTACAACCTTCATATTAGAATAGAATACATTGGATTTTTGCTTCTCCGCCCTTCCGATGCTTTACTAAAAACAATATGTTCCACCTCCATCCAGGTTAATGCAGAAAATATAAAGTCTCCATCTTTTTTAGTGCTTCAATAGTATTCCATGGTATACATGTACCACAGATTGTTAATCCATTTCTGGGTTGGTGGGCATTTAAGCTGGTTCCATATTTTGGTGATTATAATTTGTAATAAGCTAGGTAAACAGTCTAGTGCAAATGTCCTTATGATAAAATAATTTTTTTCTTTTGATTAGATGCCTAGTAATGGGATTGCAGGATCAATGGGAGGTCTAATTTGAGTTCTTTTAGGATTCTCCATATTTCCTTCCAAAAAGGTTATATTAGTTTGCAGTCCCATCAGCAGTGTAAAAGGGTTCCCTTCTCTCCACATACATGCCAGTATCTGTAGCTTTGAGACTGTGATATGGCTATTCTCACTGGGGTTAGGTGATATCTCAGGGTGGTTTTGATTTGCATTTCTCTGATGATTAGGGACAATGAGCATTTTTTCATATGTTTGTTAGTCATTCATCTGTCTTCTTTAGAGAAGGTTCTATTCATGTCACTTGCCCAATGATATATGGGCTTATTGAGTCTTTTTTGGTTGATTAATTTGAGTTCTCTATAGACTCTAGTTATCAAGTTTTTGTACAATTCATAATATGCAAATATCTTTTCCCATTCTGGAGGTTGTCTATTTGCTTTGGTTGTTGTTTCCTTAGCTGTACAGAAGCTTTTCAGCTTAATTAAGTTCTATTTGTTTGTTTTTGTTATTTTTGCAATTGCCATGAAAGTCTTCTTCATAAAATATTTCCTCAGGCTGATACATTCAACTGTTTTCTCCACACTTTCTTCTAGGATTTTTATTGTTTCATGCATTATAATCTTATATTTAAACTCTTTATCCAACTTGAATCAATTTTGAATCTCAAATGGTGAGAGGTACAGGCCCAATTTCAGTCTTTTACACATGGTTACCTAGTTCTCCCAGCACCATTTATTGAATATGGATTCTTAATAAGTGTAGAATATAAATGTCTTAACACAATAACTAAGAAATGCCATGAAGGCTATGTTAACCAGTTTGATGAAAACAGTTCAAATTGTTTATAAAACCAGCACATTGTACCACATGACTACATCAATATACACAGCTATGATTTAATTTTTTAAAAAAAAGAAAGAAAAGGGAATCTTTTCCCCAGTGTATGTTCTTGTTTAATTTATCAACAATCAGGTGGCTATAAGAGGTCAATTTCATCTCATGGTATTCTATTTGGTTCCAAATGTCAACGTCTCTATTTTTGTGCCAATATTATGCTGTTTTGATCACTATGGCCTCATAGCATAGCCAAAGTCTAATAAGGTGATACCCTAGGCTTTGTTTTTATTACTAAAAATTGTGTTGGCTATACAGGGTTTCTTCTGGTTCCATACAAAACAAAGAATTTTTTTTTCAAATCTGGAAAGTATGGTGATGATATTTTAATGGGGATTGCATTGAATCTATATATTGCTTTGGGTAGTATAGACATTTTGACAATGTTGATTCTTCCCACCCATGAGCATGGTATGTTCTTCCATTTGTTAATATCTTCTGCTATTTCTTTTCATAGGGTTTTGTAATTTTATTTGTAGAGATCCTTCACCTATTTTGTTATGTATACTCCTAGGTATTTCTTTTCTCTTTCTTTTCTTTTTCTTTCTTTCTTTTTTGAAGCTACTGTGAAGGGAATTGTGTCTTCGATTAGCTTCTCATCCTGGCTATAATTGGCATATACAATGGCTACTGATTTGTGGACATTGATTTTATACATCCCAAAGGAAAAGTGTCTATCCCCTCCCCCAAGAAAGTTGTGTTTTTCTCTTTGTTTTCTCTTCATCTGCTCCTGTAAGTTTCCTACAAGTAAGCAGTGAACTGAGGACCTGTTATCTCACCCGACATGTGAGAGCTACAGGAAGTGGGATCTACTCCCTTAAAGGGACCCTGCTGAGACTCCGAACACCCTGTCACCAGGTAGAAAACTCAAACTAACGTTTTCACTGCCATTTTGAACTTCTAGTCCACCCTTCCCCCCTTGCCTGATGAGAAGAGGCCCAAGAGCAGCATCCCCCCACCCCTGTGGGACCAAGCACCCTGTACCAACCCTGCAGCAGGAGAATTGCTTGAGCTGAACATTCCCCACGTGGCTACTGGCACTCTGCATTCACGGGGCACCCTGAGGACTGATGAAGCTGCACATTCCCAGCACCCAAGGCCTGGCAGCCCAAGAACTGCAAGAAGATGGTCATTGGAGAGGGAACCACACTGGTGCAGCATACCCCAAGGCAAAGAGCAGCAGCCACAGCAGCTAAAATAATAAGACTCACACCCCCTGAAGCTTTTCCAGACAGACTCTCCCTATCTTTCCAGGCAACCAGAGGAAGCCATCTTCTCCAGTGGTAGCCACTAGCAGAGCAATTTTGGGATAATCTTCAAACAGTGCAAATTCAGCATGGGGCAGAATTAGTGGAAAAACTGATATAAGCGGTAACTTGAATAACCAGAGTAAATCAACTCCTCCAACGAAGGATGTGGCAGATGCAATTGGAGATCCCATCCATAAACAGATGACTAAGATGTCAGAAATCAAATTTAGAATTTGGATAGCAAATAAAATTAACAGAATTGAGGAAAGGAGGGAATTAGAATTCAAATTATTCAAAAGTTGTCTCAATAATTCAATGATTTCAAAGATAAAATGACCAAAGATTTTAACACACTGAGGCAAGAGTTTGCAGAACTGAAAAATATGAAGATCTGAAAAATACAGTAGAATCCCTCGGTAGCAGAATGCAGCAGGCAGAAGAAAGGATCTCTGACATTGAAGACAAAGCTTTTGAACGCACCCAAGTGCTCAAAAATGAAGAGAAATAGACAGCAAAAATGGATCATTCTCTCAAAGAGCTCTGGGATAATACAAAGAAAACTATTATTTGCCTTATAGGAATCCCTGAAGGTGATGAAGTTGCTTCACAAAACACAGAGGCTCTTCTTCATGAAATTATGAAAGAGAACTTTCCAGACATGCCAAGAGATTCTGAAATTCAGATAGCAGATAGTTTCAGAACCCCAGCACGACTCAACCCGCACAAGATATCCCCCAGGCACATCATAATTAACTTCACTAAAGTTAAGATGAAAGAGAAAATTCTGAAAGCATTCAGACATAATATAACCATAACCTACAAGGGGAAGAGTATTAGGATGACTGAAGATCTCTCGGCTGAAACCTTTCAGCCTAGAAGACGATGGTCATCGACTTTTAATCTCCTAAAACAAAATAACTTTCAACCCAGGATCCTGTATCCAGCTAAACTGACTTTCATCTATGATGGAGAAATTAAATACTTTAACGACATTCACATGTTGAAGAAATTTGCCATAACTAAACCAGCTCTCAAGGAAATTCTCAAACCTATCCTCCATAATGACCAGTGTAATCCTCCACAACAAAAGTAAACTCACTCAGAAACTTTTGATCAAATTCCAACTTCTACAATTGTGAAAGGATTAAAAATATCTATTGGACTTTTGAGCAACTCGATGCCCAAAATTTTACCAGGCTTATCAATAATTTCAATCAATGTGAATGGTTAAATTGTCCCCTGAAGAGACACAGATTGGCTGATTGAATACAGAAACTCAGACTGGACATCTGCTGTATTCAAAAATCTCACCTTACTTTAAAAGATAAATATAGACTCAGGGTGAAGGGATGGTCATCTATATTCCAGGCAATTGGAAAGCAGAAAAAAGCAGGTGTTAGAATTTTATTCACAGATACAATAGGGTTTAAACCAACAAAAGTAAGCAAAGACAAGGATGGCCACTTTATATTTGTTAAGGGTAATACTCAATATGACGAGATCACAATTATCAATATCTATGCACCCAACCAGAATACACCTCAATTTGTAAGAGATACTCTAATAGACACGAGCAATTTGATTTTTCCCAGCTCCATCATAGTTGGAGATTAATACTCCTTTGGCAGTGTTGGATACATCCTCCAACAAGAAGCTTAGCAAATAAATTTTAGATTTAAACTTAACTATTTGCCATTTGGATTTAATGGACATCTATAGAACACTTCATCCTAACAAAACTGAATACACATTTTTCTCATTGGCCCACAGAACATACTCCAAAATTGACACATCTTAGGTCACAAGTCCAACCTCAGCAAATTTAAAAGAACAGAAATTATTCCCTGCATCTTCTCAGACCATCATGGAATAAAAGTTGAACTCAATAATAATAGGAATCTTCAGACTCATACGAAAATATGGAAGCTAAATAACCTTATACTGAATGATAGGTGGGTCAGAGACAAGATCAAGAAAGAAATTATCAAATTTTTGGAACAAAATGACAGTGAAGATACAAGTTATCAGAACCTCTGGGATACTGCAAAGGCAGTCCTAAGAGGGAAATTTATAGCACTGCAAGAGGAAAGAGAGGAAGTTAACAACTTAATGGGACATCTTAAGCAATTAGAAAAGGAAGAACACTCCAATCCCAATCTCAGCAGAAGAAAAGAAATAACCAAAATTAGAACATAATTAAATGAAATTGAAAATGAAAGGATTATACAACAGATAAATAAATCAAAAAGTTGTTTTTTTGAAAAGGTCAATATGATAGATAAACCTTTGGCCAACCTGACCAAGAAAAAAAGAGCAAAATCTCTAATTCATCAATCAGAAATGGTAAAGATGAAATAACAATAGATCCTTCAGAAAGAGGAACCAAGAGATTTAACCTTTTCCAAAATATAGAGAACCAAGAGATTTAACCTTTTCCAAAATATAGAAAAAGAAGGAATACTACCCAACACATTCTATGAAGCAAACATCACCTTGATCCCCAAACCAGGAAAAGACCCAAGAAGGAAAGAAAATTACAGACTAATATCGCTAATGAATATTGATGTGAAAATATTCAACAAGATCCTAACAAACAGAATCCAGCAACACATCAAACAGATTATACACCACGACCAAGTGGTAAGATCCTCTGAGATCCAAGATCTCAAAGCTGGTTCAACATACATAATTCTAAAAACGTAATTCAACACATAAACAAATTAAAAAACAAAGACCATATGATTTTTTCAATTGATGCAGAAAAAGCTTTTGATAATATCCAGCATCCCTTCATGATTAGAACCCTTAAGAAAATTGGCATAGAAGGGACATTTCTCAAATTGATAGAGGCCATCTAAGCAAAACCGTAGCCAATATCGTACTGAATGGAGTTAATTTGAAATCATTTCCACTCAGATCAGGAACAAGGCAAGGTTGCCTATTATCTCCATTGCTCTTTAACACTGTAATGGAAGTTTTCGCCATCACAATTAGGGAAGAAAAAGTGATCAGGGTATCCATATAGGGTCAGAAGAGATTAAACTTTCACTCTTCGCAGATATTATGATTGTATATCTGGGAAACACCAGGGATTCTACTACAAAGCTCTTAGAAGTGATCAAGGAATACAGTAGCATCTCAGGTTACAAAATCAACACTCATAAATTGGTAGCCTTTATATATACCAACAGTCAAGCTGAAAAAATAGTCAAGAACTCTATGCCATTTACAGTAGTACCAAAGAAGATGAAATATTTGGGAGTTTACCTAACAAAGGATGTGAACGATCTCTATAAAGAGAACTATGAAACTCTAAGAAAAGAAATAGCTGAAAATGTTAACAAATGGAAAAACATACCATGCTCATGGCTGGGAAGAATCAACATTGTTAAAATGTACATACTACCCAAAGCAATATATAATTTTAATGCAATCCCTATTAAAGTACCATTGTCATAATTTAAAGATCTAGAAAAAATAATACTTATACTTCATTTTATATGGAATCAGAAAAAACCTCAAATAGCCAAGACATTACCCAGAAATAAAAACAAAGCAGGAGGAATCACACTACCAGATATCAGACTATACTATAAATCGATAGTGATCAAAACAGCATGGTACTGGCACAAAACAGAGAAGTAGATGTATGGAACAGAATAGAGAACCAAGAGATGAACCCAGCTGCTTACCGTTATTTGATCTTCGACAAGCCAATTAAAAACACTGAGTGGGGAAATGATTCCCTATTTAACAAATGGTGCTGGGCAAACTGGCTGGAGACCTGCAGAAGACTGAAACTAGACCCACACCTTTTACCATTAACTAAGATAGACTCTCACTGGATTAAAGATTTAAACTTAAGACATGAAACTATAAAAATACTAGAAGAATGTGTAGGGAAAACACTTGAACAAATCAGCCAGGGCAAAATTTTATGAGGAGGACCCTCCCCAGGCAATTGAAGCAACATCAAAAATACACTACTGGGACTTTATCAAATTAAAAAGCTTTTGCACAGCCAAGAACGCAGTAAATAAAGCAAGCAGACAGCCCTCAGAATGGGAGAAGATATTTGCAGGCTATATCTCCGACAAAGGTTTAATAACCAGAATCCACAGAGAACTCAAATGTATTAGCAAGAAGAGAACAAGTGATCCCATCTCAGGGTGGGCAAGTGACTTCAAGAGAAACTTCTCTGAAGAAGACAGGCGTATGGCCTACAGATATATGAAAAAATGCTCACCATCTTTAATCATCAGAGCAATGCAAATCCAAACTACTTTGAGATATATTTAACACCAGTAAAATTAGCCTATATTACAAAATCCCAAAATCACAGATGCTGGTGTGGTTGTGGAGATAAGGGAACACTTCTACACTGCTTGTGGGATTGCAAACTAATACGTTCCTTTTGGAAAGACATCTGGAGAACACTTAGATAACTAAAAATAGCCTGCCATTTGATCCTATAATTCCTCTACTAGGTATATATCCAGAAGACCAAAAATCACACTACAATAAAGATATTATCAGAATGTTCATTGCAGCCCAATTCATAATTGCTAGGTCATGGAAGAAGCCCAAGTGCCCATCAACCCATGAATGGATCAATAAATTGTGGTATATGTATACCATGGAATACTATGCAGCCATTAAGAAAGACGGAGACTTTACCTCCTTCATGGTTATGTGGATGGAGCTGGAAAATATTCTTCTTAGCAACATATCTCAAGAATGGAAGAAAAAGTATCCAATGTACTCAGCCCTACTATGAAACTAATTTATAGCTTTCATAGGAAAGCTATAAACCAATTTTATCCCAAGAATATGGGGAAAGGGGAGAGGGAGGGGAGGGGAGGGGGAGGATGGGTGGAGGGAGAGTGATTGGTGGGATCACACCTATGGTGCATCCTATAAGGGTACATGTAAAACTCTCTAAATGTAGAATATGAATGTCTTAACACAATAACTAAGAAAATTACATGCAGACTATCTTGACCAGTTGGATGAAAAGTATTTCAAATTGTATATAGAAACAGCACACTGTAGCCCATTATAGTATTAATGTACACAGCTATGATTTAATAAAAAATTAAATAAATAAATAAAAAGGAAATTAGAAAGAATAGAACTTACTATTATTTGTGATTTTGAACAACTGAAGCAAATTTTATGGACATTGAAGCATAACAATTATTCTTTAAATAAGGAAATGATACTCCATTGAAATACTAAAGTAAGCAGTCTTAGCTTCTTGGCCAGGCACAGTGGGGCATGCTTGTAGTCCCAGCTACTCCAGACGCAGAGGAGCACTTAATCCCAGCAGTCTGAGGTCTGTGCAATAAAAATAAAAAAACAACACCATAAGCAATCTGTTCTACCCCCCTCACCTATCCACTTCCACCCCAGCACACTCACACATAAACATTTCTAACTATGTGCAGAATAAATATTTGGAACTCTTTGCCTCAAAACATTATGCAATCTTAGGTTTTGGTCTTAAAAATACCGAAGCTGTTTTCTTTTTTCTTCTACTCCTGCGTTTGACTTTTTGCAGCTTATCTTAAGAATTCTAAGACCTTGGTCAAATTTAGAATAAGGAATGAGGGCTGCCTAAGAAATGTCCATGAGCTACCTAACTATCTCATTTCAGCTAATTTAATAACAGAGTAAATAGGATGGAATGCAGATGTACGATTTGGTCTGTTTTTATTCTCTTGCTTCTGTGATAATGGCAACCAGTTTATGTACATGCAAAGAACAGCATTTTTCTCTTTTCTTTTTTTTTTTTTTCTTTTAACAAAGACATTCAGGGAGATACTAAATTCTTAAAATGTACAGTCCATGTGATTTTTGAATTGCTCTAGATACATAAACAAGTTTTGCACATTATCTGGCATAAAGAATAATACTATATCACATTTATGGACATTTTAAGGCAAGGTAGTGACAGACCTATTTACTTTGTCTTCAATAGATCACTGCAACACTCAGAATGAGACACTTGGAAAATGTATTAGCTTTCTTCTGTGGGGTCAAGTTATTAACCTATGATGGCAGGGTGACAAATGTAACTCTCTCTTATGGTACAAAATGTAATATTTGCTTGTTTACTGCTTGCATATTCTAATCTAAATTTGAGATCATCCTTTCTGGACTATATTTCCACAGCTGTTAGTATATGGAAAAGCATAAATACCAAGGCCAAAGGCCTTTTGGGATGATTGTAATGTCTCTGAAGCTGGGTATATTATGGCCTTTCTTTACTTTCTAGTCATGGCTCAGATGTTCACAGTCATTTGCTCTAGCTATTTACACTTAAATGAGGATAGCCTATGGAATGTGAACCCCAAATCTAAAATTCTCCATCTCAGTCTGTCAAGAGTTGGGACATTGATTTGATACTGAAGCAGTGATTGTTTTTTCATCTTCAGGGCATAGACCTGAATCACAAACTTCATTTCATTGATTCACTCTCTTTTAGCTTGACAAACAAAAATTCCTTATCAGCCTCAGATTAATATACCACCCTGGAATTTTAACTCTACTCAGATAGCCACAAACATCCCCAAAAGGCATCTAAAGCAAAAGTTTTCATTCTTTCTGGTACCTATTTTCCTGTTGGTCAACGACTAGAGAACATGAAAGCTATTCTCTAATAGTTTATGGTTTCCATCAATCATTAGAAAATAATTTTGAGGGCAGCACTTATGGCTCAGTGAGTAGGGCGCCAGCCCCAAATCCCGAGAGTGGTGGATTCAAACCTGGTTCCGGCCAAATTGCAACAAAAAAAATAGCTGGGCAGTGTGGCGGGCACCTGTAGTCCCAGCTACTCATGAGGCTGAGGCAAGAGAATCACCTAAGCCCAAGAGCTAGAGGTTGCTGTGAGCTGTGATGCCACAGCACTCTACCAAGGGCAATGAAGTGAGACTCTGTCTCTAAAAAAAATACAAAGAAAATAATTTTGAAAATTTGAGTCAAGGTTATGTTGAGACATTTAAACAAACCTACCCCTAAAGTAATTCTAAAAATGTACAGTCCATGTGATTTTTAAATTTCTCTAGGTATGTGGTCAAGTTTTGCACATTATCTACTTGCAAGTAAGTAGAATATCTTTTCTTAATTTGTTGTCATCCACAGGTTTATAATTGTCAATCATGATATAACGACACCTTCCCCTGTTAGGGAACAGAGAACACCATCAAACATAAGATATGACCATCATGCTGACTAAACTGAAACTCCTATAGTAAAGCATGTACAGATGTTTAATGTCTACAATACACAAATTACTCATGTATAGAAATAATATTACATGCCAAAAGATAGGCATTGAGCTATAGATCATAAGAATCAAAGAAAAGAAGGAGGAAGACCAGGAAGAGAAGAGAAAATAAGAGTTGGAATGGACCAGAGATATTCCATGGATGAACTTGAGGTTGGAGGTTAAAAAAAAAAAAATGGATTAGGATTAGAAATTTCAAGTGGAAGATAGGAAGATATGGGTGACTGCCTCAAACTAGAACAAGATAAGTTGAATATGGCTATGGAAAAGTAGACTAATAGTTTCAATAAATTTTCCATTCAAGCTTGGACTACAGTTACAATTGTTGGCAAATGTATGTGTCTTAAATGGCGTATCAAGGACAGACTATAGCAAAATACCCTAGTAAGGGCTGAGAGAGAAAAAAGCACTATGTAGTTAGTCAAGACACCCATAATGTGTGTGAATGTATAGCAAATAGCATTATCCTGAATATAAACAAAACAGAGAAAAATTTCAAATAGTTTTGGACCATATGAGGCATCTTTAGGCTTAGTGTAGCCGGGTAAAATAAAAAATGCAGAGAGAGGGCAAAGAGGAATGAACTGTCCTTTTCCTGTTGTTCACTCTGTACAGAAATGGAAAAGGAGGGATGGGGAAGAGGAAGTGACAGGAGAGGTGAGGAAAGCACAGAACTAGGGGACTCTGGGGCCCCCGGTGATAGGACTGCCACCAGCAGTAGAAAATCTCACACCAAAGTCAAGAGAGGTTGAATCTGCCACTATCTGAATTTTTCTTTACATTATATAGTCAACTTTGGCTTATTTCTAAAGAACCTCTGTATAATTTTATTCCAGTGTTTGGGGGTGAATCTTCTTTGACGTATTTAACCAAGAGGAAAATATGATCATAAATATCCAGGTTCAGTAGTTGCTAAGTAATTTGTACAAAAAGAGAATAACTCAAAGCTATAACAGGAAATATATTTCCTAAGGATAAATAAAATACCATGAGACCTACAATAAGCATTTATTTTCACCATATTTTAAGTGAAAACAAGACATGTTTCCAGAAAAATGAAATGAGATCAATAGGAATGCATCAAGTGTTTTTACCAATAATCTAAATCTATGAGACGTAAGACATTCTTCGCCGATAAATTAAAACTTGAACTTCCCCATGCAGACTTTTTAAAAACGTAAATAATTTCCTTTTCCCCCCATACACTGCAAATCTTGTAAATGTTCATTTGCCTGAATTGAAATGCAAAATAAAGCCAAGAAAAAAGTGCAAATGTGCTTTGAAATAGTAGCATCAAAGCGGGGAGGGAAAGCTTTCCATTCCTGGTCCCTCTCCTCTCCCACACATTTTCATCTGTCATATTGAAATAAATAAGAGAGCGAGGGTTTCTTTCTCCCCCACTGCTGTTTGTGGTTAAGGAAACAATAAAGGATATTGTTACAAATAGGTAGGCAATATAATGAGAAAAAGAAGTGGCCTGTGGTCATAGCTGCAGCTGTGCAGGCAAGACATAAAATTTTTAACAGTGTAAGAAAGCAGCTAGAAATACCCATTAAAGAATAAAGAGGTTTTTGACTGCTGTGTACAATAAGATTATTTGGAACATATTAGCTACCTCTAAGCTTAAAGTTCTGGGCCTAGTCTTTAAAGTTTATGAGTGATTTTTTTATTTACCTCTTTCTAAAGTGCTTTTGCTTTAGTCTGTTTTTCTTCTCTGCATATTTTTTCAATTTTTTTTTTTTTTACGAACCATGTATTTTATATAAACAGCTTGGCGGAGAAAGTATGAAATTTTGATCTTTGCACAGATGAGACCCACACTGGTGGGATATGTACCACTGCAGGGAGGTAGGACAAAGGCTTTCCCAATAATTCCCAAATGATTATGGAATTCAGTCTGGGATTAAGGAATGTAATGATCATGAGAATCGATTAAAATGCACTCAATTTGGAATTCATTGCCACAGTAGTGGTTGATGGTGTAGCGCTATTCCAAACTCAGGAAATCAACAGGGAATATCATTGCAACAAAAAATGAGCGCTCATTGGCCATATGACCAGAACCTCAGAAGATAGACATTATTTACTGAGCTGTGATGACATCTACTTTATGACTTCTTAATCACTAGAATTGGGAGATAAAGGGATGCAGAGTAGTAAAGAGAATGAGAAGCCAGTGCCTTCGCACTGATAGCGGCAGTTGTTAATAACTTAACCTCTTCAGACTTTGAATTTATTCTTGCAAAGGGATTAATGATCCCTTAGGCTTATTGTCACAGGCTTATTTTAAGGATTAAATGAGTGAATACCTATTTTTAAGTAAATTTTTTATTTTGGAATAATTTTGATATGCCAAAAAGTTGCCAAGATAGAGCAGAAATTTCTCCTATACCCCCATACCTCTCCTCTGCTTCCTCTAGTAGTACTCTCTTACATTATGTAGTGTATTTGTAAAAACTCACACCTGTAATCCTAGCACTCTAGAAGGCTGAGGCCTGGCTCCGCGCCCATAGCTCCGGTCACATACACAGAGGCTGGCGGGTACAAACCCAGCCCGAGCCTGCTAGACAATAATGACAACTGCAACCAAAAAATAACCGGGCCTTGTGGTGGGCGTCTGTAGTCCCAGCTACTTAGGAATCTGAGGCAAGAGAATTGCTTGAGCCCCAGAGTTAGTAATAATATAAAAAATGAAGAAAAAGAAAAAGAATGAAAAGAAAAAACAAATTTTAAAAAATAAAACTGAAAAATAGAAGGCCAAAGCCAGCAGATTGCTTGATCAGGAGTTCAAGACCACATTGAGCAAGAGCAAGATCCTGTCTCTACTAGAAACAGAAAAATAAACTGGGCATAATGGTGCACTCATGGCGAGGCCTGTGACTCAGAGGAGTAGGGCGCCGGCCCCATATACTGGAGGTGGTGGGTTCAAACTCAGCCCTGGCCAAAAAAAAAAAAAAATTATTTTTACAACAAAAATAAATAAATAAATAAATAATGGTGCACATAGTAGCGCCAGCTACTAGAAAGGCTGAGGCAAGAGGATTGCTTAAGCCTAAGAGTTTGAGGTTACTTGAGCTATGATGCCCCAGCACTCTACCCAATAGGACAGAGTGAGACTCTGACTAAAAAATAATCTATTAAGAAACTAAAAATGTTGCATTGCAATTAACCAAACTCCAGATTTTATTCAGATTTTGCCTATTTTTCCTCTTATGCCCATTTTTTCCATTTCTGGATTCAGTCCAGAATACCTCCATTGTGCATTTAAAAATGCACATTTTGTTTTTCAAAAACATTTAGAACAGTGACTGGCACATCTAGCATTATTATACATCAACATAAATTTGTTCCAAGTTTCTTACGCTGATTCTATTACAAAGAATCAATGAATGCAAAATAAGGGGTAATTTTTATTTGTAATAAAAATCAACTGTAGGTTAATCACTCTCAATAAAAGGAGCTTATCTCTAGGATAGCTGGTAAAGGTGAGAAAAACAAATCATGTCTCGGTCATGTAACTCCATCAACTGACTTACTCTCACAACGAAAGTGTTTTGAGTACCTACAATACACAAGGCAGTGTGTCACAGGCTGAGGTACAGGGATGAATAAATAATAGTCCCTTTTCATACAAAACTTACATTTTCTTATAATCCTTATTAAGCAATTGGTGTAGAATCTGTTCTACTCCACCATGAAGGAAAAGGGCATTGAATCCCTCATCTAAACACAACACTCACTCAGTAGTGATGGATTGATTAATGTGAGGGAATAGAAAGAAATTAGCACAGTTCACCGTGGCTCCTGTTGCCAGATAGGCAGGATCCCAGGAGGACTTACATGAAGATAAGGATGCAAAAAAAATATGTGCTTGATTTCAGACGCATCCATTTCTCCCACTCTGATGTTGCTTCCTGTTAGGACAGCCTTGCTCACGACTGCTAATGTTAGCTAAATACTCCATACCAAGCACTGTTCTCTGTACTTTCTATGTATTAATTCAAGTCAAACTCACAACCATCATATGAAGTAGATAATATTATTCCTCAATTTATAGATGAGAAAATGAGCCAAAGTGATCTGATGCAAGAAAAATGGGAAAGAGGACACAAAAAATCCTTTCATATTTTCATAGCTTTCTGAATACTGAGGCAGATACTGCCCCAGGCACAAATAATAAAAGGAACTTTATTTCCAGTTCCTTAAAAGAAACATTGAAAAATTCAAATGAATCACCTTGACTTTTAGAGTCTGAAAAACAATATCGTTTAGGATTAGAGTCTTAGAATGTCTCCTAGGATGTCTCCAGTAAATGCTGAGCAAACTAATGTCTACATCTGAAGCGCTAAGTGCTAGTGGTGTCTTTTTTTCACAACTCGATTAAACCAATAGTAATCAAAGCTTCTATTACCGCCTGGCTCTCTACTGTGAGCTGCATCAAAGATAAATATGAACAAGCCAGCTACTTTTCTCAGATACCTTCCACTGTAATAGGTGCATTTCATTTTTTGTGGCATGTGAGTAACTCAAAAATGTGTAGAACTGAAAATAGGCACATTCCCGAACAACTGGAGTGCAATGGAAAGAAAAAGATAAAAGAAATAGAAGGAATTGCCCCTGGCTGGGGGAAGAAGGAAGGCTTCCTGCATGAGTGCAGCGTTTGAACACTAAGTGGTACTTCAGTTGCAGCAGACGACAGGGTAGGAAATTCTTCAATAGGGAGAAGCATTGATGAAAGCAAAAGGTTAGGACATCACAAAGTTTGTGCTAGGAATTCCTAGGACCCCAGCCTCCTGTCTGGCTGAGGTACAAATCACTATGAGAGGAGGACAGTGTGGAGGGCCCGTATTTGGCTGAGAGCCAGGACGAGGATATAGTACTTGATACAGCAGAAAATGGTAAACGCTTAAGGATTTATGGGGAAAAAAAAGTTGTTAGAATCTTCTTTAGGAAGATGGATTTGTAGGTGTATAGGATAGATTTCAGGGTAGGAGACACAAGAAACAGGGACACTGGTTAAATTTCTCTATAGTATCCAAAGCAGAAATAATGACTGTCTGAAATGAGAGTAGGGAAGAAGTGGAAGAGAGGATGGACACAGTAAGGGGAGATGGACTTAGGGACGAGAAGACAATAAGGCAGGTCTTTAAGGAGACAGGAAGACAGAGGACATGACTCTGGTACTAACAAAATCCCGGAAGTTATGAAAAAAGGTATGAATATTTTGGAGGAAAATAGTATGAGTTTGTTTCTAACACCTTAAGTAAAAATGCAAAGCGCCATGTCTTAAAGGAGAGACTAGACTCAGACATGAGGCAGCAAAAAGCAGAGACTGAAATTGAAGAGAAGGCAGAGTCCCAGGGCAAGATTTACATTTAGAAATGAGGAAGAGAATTGGGATAAAGAGACCCCCCCCCAAAAAAGATGGAGAGTATAGAGGTGGTAGTAACAATAAAGCATGTAATAATGTGAAAATCAAAGAAACCAGACTTTCAAGGAAGCAAAATTAGTCATTATCAGGGGTGCACAACTGCGGCCCACATGTGGATTTCTGAGGCCTGTTTTGCTTACCTGTGGTGTTAGATGTCATGAAAATTACGTATAGACCTTTTTTTTTTTTTTTGCTTGTCAGCTTTTGTTAGTGTTTGTTTGCTTAATGTATGTGTGGCCCAAGACAACTCTTCTTCCAACAGGCAGCAGAAAAAACAAAGGTTGGATACCCCTGGTCTAGAGTGTAAGAAGCGGCACGAATATGAGGCCAGTTACTTTATTCACAGTATCAACTTGTTTTGTCCTACTATGATTTGTAGAATACTGGTTCTTTGAAAGAATGTCCTAGTAAAAATTAAAGGAAAAAAATTACTTTGAAAATCTAAAACTACATTCATTAAAAGACTTTCAGCCAATCTGTAAAGCCTCATCAAGCAGTGATTGGATAAAAATACATGTTACACATGTATGTGAAAGCTTCTGCTTTAAAAATGAAAAAGAGTTTTGTTGGAAAAATCATTTAGCCTCTTAGGACTATGGAGAACATATGTTTGCAATTATTCCATTACAATGCCTAACTGTAATTTGTCTTTATCCTAGGGGCTGGAAAGAATAATTTTTGAATTAGAACTTATTTAAATTTTGATGTAGTTCTTTGGTAGACTTCTATCTATTTCTCTCATTTTAAACTTTAAAAATGCAAGCGGGTTGCCAAAATTAAGCCTTCCTGCCACCAAAACTTAGTAGTCAAAAGAAAATTGAAAATACTCTGAAAGACAAAGTTCCTCCAGATATCGAGCAAATAGCATTCAAGCATAAGCAATACCTAACATAAACCTAAAAAGAGTAAATTAACGAGATAGAAAGATGAATAACTGAGATAGCTATCAATTTAAAATTTCCTCCATTATGGTATAGTTTGCTTCCAAATGCCAGTCCATTTCAATTTAGAACTTGTCTAGCAATTTACTTTTTGTTATGCAGATAGAGGCACAGACACTCAGGGAAAGTATGGTCCATGTTTGCCTCACCTTCTTTCCACCCAACCTCTTGAGCTGTTGATGCCACCGGGAGTAAGAGAACAAACAGAAGACATGTTCCAACATCTGGAGTTGGAACTAGGAACACATGTTTAATAAAGCAGCCGTCAACCAAAGGGCATTATTAAAATTCCTTTTTATGGACACTTTGGATTAAGTAACACTGAATGTGCTAATTAATATTTGAGAGTCAAACAGAGTGTATAAAATTTCACCTGGGAAAAAATATAGCCTAAATTCAAAATGACAGAAGTGTAAGAAACCTTCTAACAGATAGTACAGTCAACTGTCTGATAGAAAACAATGTAGTATTTCCATATAACCTCTGTGTGCCTTTCTGTATACTTTAAATCATCTCTAGAGCACGCATAATCCCTAAACAAGGTAAATACCATGCAACTAGTTGTTTTGCTGTATCATCTAGGGAATAATAAAAAGGAAAAAAGTTTATAGATGTTCAAATAGACACAGCTACCCATTTCTACCCCCCCCCAACATTTTGGATTTGAACTTGTTTGAATCCACTAATGCAAAATCTATGACTATGGAAGGCTGACTACAGTTCATGAACTAAACACAGTAAACAGTATGAACTGGATATTTATAGATGTAATAGGTGTCTACTTGCATATACAAAAAATAATCATGGGGTTTATATTAGAAAATGGCCTGTGTTCTATCTTTTTATCACTGTTGAAATGAGTGCTCATTAGAGAAAAGCATTTTATGAATGATATAGTAGGACAATTTTCCTGGAGACTAATATTTAGGATCAAAAACTTTGGGAAAAAAATAGGTGTATTGTAGAAGAGTCTAAATCTTGGAAAACAATCGACTGGTTACAGCAACTAAGGCAAATCTGGTAAATGTCCTTTTGCTTTATGGTCATTGAAAACAAACAAACAAACAAAAAAGAGGACTAATTTAGCTTTACTTTGTAGATACAGTAGCTTTAAAAAGATAAAAAGAAACTTTTTCAACTGCCTGAAGCCTGCTGTATTCTGAAAGGTATACAACAGTGACCTTCAATTCTGCTGAACCCATGTTTCCATACAGTTGTTAAGCTGATTCATTTGGACCTCTGTCTACCCATTTCACTAAGACATTCCTCTGAGCACGTATACCATTAAAAAGTTTCATAAGAGAAAATTAGGAGGAGTGAGGAACCAGTTCTTCCAGCAATGTTTCTTGACACTAGACTGTTCAGTGGGGTGAGACATTTCCTCATGGACCATTTATTAACAGTTAAGCAGATCTTATTGATGCTATGACCTTACTGAAAGTGTATTATAGAAAATTTTTTTCCATCAGCAGAATCAAAACCCTCTTGAGTGACCAAGAGAAATTTAACCATAAACATGTCTTTGAAATGTTATTCTTCCTGTTATTATTTACTATTCTGGCATATAAGACAACCCACAGAGTGATACTGATCATAGACCAGTCATAGAAGACATTTCAAGCAGGTAGCTGCCACAAGCACAGTAATCATGGTATTTCCTTGATAAGGAGGGATGGAATTGATTTGCAAGGATTTTTAAGATCACATACTTTGTCAAACCACATGCACGCACACACACACACACACACACACACAATTTTGCTAACAGCATTCTGTTTAAAACGAACTACAATATAAAGCTGCATTATAAAATCTCTACGTTTATCTCCCATGTTTAAACCATGACTCCCTGGTCTGTGATCCAAAGCGGGAGGGTGGTTGATGACTATGGAATCCATTAGCCTTTCTGATTCCACGTGCTTACATTGCAGATTAGCTATGGTTCTAACTTCCAGTTTTAATGGAAACCACTGGAGGGTTCGTGTGTGTGTATGTGTAGGAGTGGGGGGTGTAGGGTATTTCAGAGAAAATGTCACCAGTTCTCATGATAACAGGTCAAATACAACAGGGCTTTTCCATTCACTCCTTGTGCTTTCTCTTTGCCTGTATGAGACTTCCCCTCTGCACTATGATGGGCATCTCTCTTCCCCATGATCCTTTGCAATAACACCCCCAAATGTATCTATTCTTGGGAATTCAAGAAAGTTCCTGCTTTCTTCATTCAGTTCTTTCTATAACTAATGAAAAAAATAAAAGAAGATCAATTTAGGGCAATGAATATATAGACGAGTGGCTTCTCTTTTTATTGCAAGCTAATTTTAATAAAAAGGAAGTTTGACAATAATCATTAAGCAAAGTTTCAAAGACCCACCTTTGTTTTCCTGAATTATGTGCGTTCCCTAATTAAAGGAAGAATATGTTGGGCCATGGTACAACTTTTTATAGGCATTGATCCAAAAGCAGTTCTAAAGTAGATTTAAGGTAGTTTGAAGGATGAGAGTGCAGTGATTTATAAGCAATCTATTACCGTTTGTCCTGTATTCCTTTAAGCTCTCGTCCTCACAGTGATTTGTGAGAGGGCTACACAGTACCCGTCCCCAGCAGCCTTTCCCGGAGATGATGTTCTGATTACCAAAGATTTAAGCCCCATTTCACACCGGGGAGCTTGTCACCTTTTGCAGTGAATCTATAGTAAGTCTAACGAGTCTCATTTTAAAGTCTATCCATGCTCTCTTCCCCAAATTAAACATATCCATCTTTATTTTTAAAAAAACAAACTCAAAGAATATTTCCCTTTTTTTAACATCCATTGGTTGTCTTACGAATGTAAGCTTCTCTCTATGATTTGTGCATTTCACTTTGGGTCTCATCTTTCAACTTACAGAATAGTGAGCCCTGTCTTCTCCCTCACAGCCACGTGGGTTGGTCAGACATCAGGTGGTGTTTGGAGGGTAGAGTGGGATGACAGATTAAACAGGAAAGAAACTGGTTAAATGCCAGTGCTCTTCCTTACAAGGGGGGAGAGTAAACTAGAGGAAACTGTAAACTAGAAAATGGTTTTTAAAAAATGAAAACCAGCACATTTTGCTTTGCAATTTCATGCATTTGCCACAGACTCTATAAAGAAGAGGCAGGGCTTTTTTTTTTTTTTTTTTGGTAGAGACAGAGTCTCACTTTATTGCCCTGGGTAGAATGCCGTGGCATCACACAACTCACAGCAATCTCCAACTCCTGGGCTTAGGCGATTCTCTTGCCTCAGCCTCCTGAGTAGCTGGGACCACAGGCATCTGCCACAATGCCCGGCTATTTTTTTGTTGCAGTTTGGCCAGGCCCAGGTTCAGTATATGGGGCCAGTGCCCTACCCACTGAGCCACAGGCGCTGCCCAGAGGCAGGACATTTTTTATCTATTGGTTGAAGAGGAAACTATCCGAGGTGGGGCATGAGGGCAGGGTAAATGCTGAAGGGAACTATTCCAGGAGAAAAATATAATAATTGTCAAAAGTGATCTAAAACTGAAATATAAATAGATGAAATCAATGATATAAATTACGAAAATCATGTTACGGTTTTATTTGTTCTATAATAGTGTAAGCCTCATAATCTTTTCAAGTGAGTTTTTAAACTCTAAACCTTTTTCTTAAAAAAATAAATTTACCCAGAAGCATAAAAAATAGAACCATCCATAGATCCTCTATCAGGCTTCCTGAGGCACCTAGCATTTTCTAGGAACCTGGTATCAATACTTCCAAGATTCAAAATGAAATCAGAACTAGCCCTAGCTCTAGAACAGAGGCTCAGCAAAGCATGATGTTCAATTAAATTATTTAAATTGATCGAATTCATTTAAATCCATGAATTCTATGCTCTCTACCCCATTATGCTCCCTTGTTAATCTCACCCTAATATTTAGCCACACTAAGAGTGTAGGAAAAACACTTAGGAATGCAGGATGATCAGCTGATTTATATAATATTAATTCAATATTTTATAAATGTTTACTTAACACTTATTTAGAGAAGAAGCTGCAAGCTGCAGGGGAGCTGGGTGGGGATGGTTACAGCCAGAGATGGGGCCTCAGCTCACTTCTGCACAACCTACTTAACAAATTAAAGCTCCCTTTTAAATTGGACCCACCCTCTGTAGGAGGCAGTTTAATGACCATCTGTTTTTAATCAAAATACTGCTTGAGGGAAGGAGGCATCTCACCTCACACCCATGCTCTCTACCAAAGTATTTCCTTCCAACCAAACACAAACATGGTCTCTGAGAAGAGGGCTAGTAATATTTTTTCCTTCATCTTGTTAAATATTCAGGGATGGTTCAGCAACCTAATGTTTTTTTTTGTTGTTGTTGTTGTTGTTTGTTTTTGTTTGAGACAGAGTCTTACTTTGTTGCCCTTGGTAGAGTGGCTCACAGCAACCTCTAACTCTTGGGCTCAAGCTATTCTCTTGCCTCAGCCTCCCCAGTAGCTGGGATTACAGGAGCACACCACAATGCCCAGATATTTTTAGAGATGAGGTCTCACTCTGGCTCAGGCTGGTCTTGAACCTGTGAGATCAGGCAATCCACCGGCCTCAGCCTCCCAGAGTGCTAGGATTATAGGCGTGAGCCACCCAACCAGCCCATGATGTTTTATCAGTCCTTGTGGATACCTCCTTCAGGTCGCAGGCTTGATAAAGACTCTGGGCTTCCCCACACTTTCTGCATACAGTGCATTCTGCTTAATGTTCCTGTAAAATCTCAACTCTAAATTTTTTAAGCCCTGATGTGAAACTGCAAAATAGAAATCAGTAACAACTGAGTTTTAGAAGTCAAGATACTAAAATTTAGGGTCATATAATTTGTTAATTACAAATGCTACACTAGATAATAGGACCCCCAATTCTAATGGTAAGAAACAAGAACAGGTGAAAGGAGGCAGAGCACAGGGGTTTGGGTTGTATGGACATAGGATCCCTGCAGATATTTGTTTTATTTTGTTTGTTTTTGTTTCTTCTACCTGAACCAAGGCACATATTGTGAAAAGATTAAAGAAAAACAGGAATGAAAGGTGTTAATTGTTTTTTAGAAAATTGAAATGGTAAACATTTATTTTGTTGTTGTCTCTCACACACTGAGCATTTACTATACAATCTATGACCTAGTACTCTGTTAATCACCACTCTGAAGCTTCTGGAACCACATGGCAATGGGAACTTGACATCAAGTGTTCTTCACTTGGATCCGTAGGCAGGGGGAGGAGGAGTCCCCTGAAGCCTGTAAATGCAGAGATTGCAGCACAGTTTTACTTCTCAGTGAATTTCTCTAGGAAAAGGCTCAACAGTGTTTTCAGATCATTAAGACAATTTATAAGCCAAAAATGGTTAAGGAAAATAAAACTTCTACAGTTTCATATACACATTCTCCCCAGCTTCACATTCCTCATTGGATGACACAATGTCCTCCTCTCACCCATCTTAAGGACCAAGTGAATCCACTCCCTCTTGCAACTCTACCTCAACCTCTACAACCTCCTATCTGGTCTCTTTTTTTTTTTTTTTTTTTTTTTGAGACAGAGCCTCAAGCTGTCCCCCTGGGTAGAGTG